>NC_090650.1:255941607-256241607 GCF_040937935.1 Hyperolius riggenbachi
TAAATATGAACATACAATTAACACTCTTTCCATACTCTTATCATAGTCATCCTACTACACTGGCACAAAATGTCATCTTACATGCCGAGAGTGGAAGTTCTCTTCTAAGAGAAAGGATAGAAAATTGATATTTTTCCTATTTGTAATTTTTGCTTTAGTCCACAAGAGCATGAATGGCAGGTGAACGTGTTTTGTCATGTGAACAGTGAGGCTGATTAGGTCTGTAAAAGATTTGCAAATAGTGAAACAACAGAACTTTTCAAAGCTTCGCCTGAGAATTGGGTATCCTGAGAGTCTTGTACATCCGAAGCATAAATCTGGGGCTAAAAGATCCCCTGTTAAGGCATGCTTTATTTTATACATTCTTTAACTGTTGACCTTAAAGAGGAACTTCAGCCTAAACAAACATACTTTCATTAAGTTACATTAGTTATGTTAATTAAAATAGATAGGTAATATAATATCTTACCCACCCAACCATCTTAGCGGTATGGACGAGCTCAGCTCGTCCATCACCGCCGATGGCTGCCGCTCAGGCCCTGCTGGGCCGATTTTGATGAAATAAAGAGGAGCACACGCAGCCAGCCGCGTGTGCTACCTGATCGCCGCCGCTCTGCGGCGATCCGTCGCGTGCAGCGGCGAAAGAGGGTCCCCCCAGCCGCCCGAGCCCTGCGCAGCCGGAACAAATAGTTCCGGCCAGCGCTAAGGGCTGGATCGGAGGCGGCTGACGTCAGGACGTCGGCTGACGTCCATGACGTCACTCCACTCGTCGCCATGGCGACGAGGAAAGCCAAACAAGGAAGGCTGCTCATTGCAGCCTTCCTTGTTACTTCTGATTGCCGGAGGCAATCAGAAGAATGCGTCGGGAGCACCCTCTAGTGGGCTTTGAAAGTTGGCTGCATGAAATCGTTTTTTTTTTATAAAAAAAAAACCCTCCTGCAGCCGCCCTGGCGATCTTAATAGAACGCCAGGGTGGTTAAAAGAACAGGCAAATGTTTAATTTTATTGTGGCAGCCATCTTTTTGGTTGAAAGGAGGTGACAGGGAGCATGAGACACAGTTCCAACTGTCCTGTGTGCTGATCACCCCTCCCAGTTGCTAGGCAACGTGAATAACAACATAGGAAATCCCATCATGCTTTGTACAGCATCAGGGAAAAAAGCCCAGGCAGTTTTCTTTGATGGGTGGAGCTTAGCTAAAAATGCAGCTAAAAATGATGCTATGGTAAGAAAAACAAAGCTCTGATGCTGTGAAACTGTTAAAGAAACACTAAGGGCTTGATTCACAAAGCGGTGCTAACTGTTAGCACGCCTGTAAAAACCCCCTTAGCACGTCTAAACAAGCATTTCGCGCATAAAACTTTACGCGCGCAAAACTTTATGCGCGTAAAACTTTACGCGCGTACTGCACAGAGCACAGGGCGCACCGCGCGAAGTGCCCATTAAAGCCTATGGGACTTAGCGCGCGTAAAACTTTGCGCGCGTAAAACTTTACGCGCACAAAGTTAGCGCACGATCTGATTGAGAAATCCGGTGCTAACCTACTTAGCACCCTGGTTAGCGCATCTAAAGACTTTAGACGTGCTAAGTAGGTTAGCACCGCTTTGTGAATCAAGTCCTAAGTCTTTTCAGTTCTGCTGAGTAGATTTTTAGTCCGGAGGTTCACTTTAAGGCCAGTTTCAGACTGAGGATTGGCGGCAGTAGTGCAATAAGGCCCAGGGGCCGCATCACCAAAAACAGGCATATTGGCATGGTAATCCCCTACTGGCCGACAGCCAAACAGGAAGTGACGCTCGCTTGCACTCACTTCCTGTTTCAGAAATACGGAAGTGCATGGAAGTGTATTGGAAAAAGTACGCTTGCGCACCATACCGCCGCGATCATTTTTAACATCCCTGCGTCGCCATAGACGTACATGACTTTCGTTATTCCGCAGCTCGGCGCATAACCGCACGGTAACGTAGGTCTATCCAAGCGTTGGGGATGTAGCAAAAATGTCACTTCCATGGCATCACGCCGTACCGCGGCAGTGCGAAAATCCCCATAGACTTTCATTGCCCTGCGGTGGGGTGTGGTAAAATGACCGCACCGCCCAAGTGTGGAAGGGCCCTGTAACTATGCATCAATGGTCCTGCCATTCTACCTGGGGTTAAAGAACCAGCTTCCTAATTTATTTGTATAATGATCAGAACATTTACATTCTGAATACTCTATTAGGCCTTTTTACCTGATAATGCAATAGCCTCTCCAGATCGTATACTTGGTTCTATTGGTAGTCCAGAGGTTTGTGACTCACTTGGTGGGCATGCATAGAAAGAGCCTGTGACTTGGTAGCCTGCTTTGAAAAAGTTTTGATATTACTAATTTGTAAGATTTCACTCATATGCTGAGCACTACACATGTGTATACAAGAAAAGAAACCAGCACAAATTACTTAGCACTAGAAAGATCACAGCATTCCCACACTTCATAGGTCTCACCATTGTGCTGTGGTTGGCTGGTAATTCACTGCATACAGCCAAATGCCTCACATCTCAACCAAATCTAATACTACACTATATGTACTATATTCACAGTGCTCATTCATGCATTTACCACTGTGCTAAGTAATACAGTAATAATAATACTACACAGTACACATTCATGATAATGACCTCATACTAAGCATTCTAAACACACACACACATACACACACCTTAAAACAGATTTGTACGCCAAGCTTAACCACTTGCCGACCGCACGCTCATACCATGCGGCGGCAAAGTGGTATCTGGAGGACCAGCGACGCACATCTGCGTCGCCAGGTGCCTCCCTAATTAATCAGGAAAGGCCGCTCGCGTGAGCGGCCCTTTCCTGTCAGATCATGGAGCGGGTCTCCGTGAATAGCCTGCGAGCCGCTGATCACGGGGATCGCTGCCATGTGACAGAGGACAGCCTGTCACAGGCTGCACAGGACGGATAGCGTCCTGTGCAGCCCCGATCACCAGGGGTGAGAGGGAGGAGAGGGAGGGGGGAATTTTGCCGCAGAGGGGGGCTTTGAGGTGCCTACCCCTGCAACACACAGGCAGGAGCGATCAGACCCCCCCTGCACATCATTCCCAATAGGGGGGGAAAAGGGGGGGGCGATCTGATCGCTCTGCCTGCAACCTGATCTGTGCTGGGGGCTGCAGAGCCCACCCAGCACAGATCATAAAATAACACGCTGGTCCTTAAGGGGGGGGGGAGGGGTAAAGGCTGAGTCCTCAAGTGGTTAAAGGACACCAGAAGTGAGAGGGATATGGAGGCTACCATATTTATTTTCTTTAAAACAAGGCTGAGCCTCTGACTCTAATACTTTTAGCCATAGACCCTGAACAAGCATGCAGCAGATCAGATGCTCTAACTGAAGTTTGACTAGATTAGCTGCATGCTTGTTTCAGGTGTAGGCAGGGGCGTAGCAATAGGGGTTGCAGAGGTTGCGACTGCATCGGGGCCCTTGGGCCAGAGGGGCCCCGAAGGGCCCTCCCTCAACTACAGTATTAGCTCTCTATTGGTCCTGTGCACATTATAATCACTTATATAGATACTTTGAATAGTAGTGATCATCAACACACTGTTTCCCATCCCCTTCTAGTACCTCTGTTGTTGTTATGTATAGAGTACTTGTGGGGCCCCATTGTAAATCAAGGCCAGGGGCATAGCAATAGGGGGTGCAGAGGTAGCGACCACATTGGGGCCCTTGGGCCAGAGAAGCCCTCCCTCAACTACAGTATTAGCTCTACATTGGTCTTGTGCTCATAATAATGACTTCTATAGATACTTTGGATAGTGGTAATCATTAACAAAATGTTCCCCATTCCCTTCTTGCATCTCTGACACTGTAGTTGCCATTGGCAGGTTTTGGTGCACCGTATAAATTGTTATGTATAGAGTGCAGGGGGGCCCCACTGTAAAACTTGCATCGGGGCCCACAGCTCCTTAGCTACGCCACTGATCAAGGTGCGCAGCTCCTTAGCTACGCCACTGGGTGTATGATTCAGACACTACCACAGCCAAGGAGATCAACAGGACTGTCAAGCAACTTGTATTGTGTAAAAAGATATACGTATGGAAGCCTCCATATTCATTGCACTTCAGGTTTCCTTCAGGACTAATGCTTTTGTCACAAAGCATTAACAGTTCCTTCAAATGTCCCAGCACAACTCAAAAAGTGCCCATTACCTTCCATCTTGAAATATCCAGAGTGCAGACACTGTGATGGTGCCTTCACTGCATGCTTATAGCAGTCCTCTCATCAGACCACATACATTCATCAAAATGTGCCAAGTATAATCCATAAATCTGATAACTGCAAGAGCAGTATATCCAGGGTATTCCACATAACCTCCGATTCCCCAATAGAAGCTCACCATAGAGTAACCGATATACATTTAATAAAAAAATATGCCCTGGTGTGTCATGATACAATACAATACAATTACACATACTGACAGCATTTACATGTGTAATTGTCGCTGTATATATGTGAAATGTACAACCGTCATTACGTACTTGCCCAAGCCATGTGTACCACAAGCAATTCCGAGTACGGCACCACCGTACTTGGCGAATAAATCCATCTTGTATCTTGTATCTTGTATCTTGTACCTTCATCATGACACACCAGGGCATATTTTTTTATTAAATGTATATCGGTTACTCTATGGTGAGCTTCTATTGGGGAATCGGAGGTTATGTGGAATACCCTGGATATACTTTACTCATCCCAAAACAATAAAATGCAGATAATCACTCACACCCATATAGGCTGACTCTATTCCAGAGTAGTGCTGTAGATGGTAACAGCATATCTGATATGTGATCGTCTCATTGTTAACGTACGTTCATTGGTCGAATGCTATTGTGACATCTCTGACTTCTGTCTGTTCTGTATAGTGGCCAGAAAAGTCATGCTCCATCACCCCACCAAAAACAATAGACAACAGTTACAATGGAAAGGTCACCATGCCTTAACAGATCCTATACTTATACAGTGGCTTGCAAAAGTATTCAGCCCCCTTGAAGTTTTCCACATTTTGTCACATTACTGCCACAAACATGAATCACTTTTATTGAAATTTCATGTGAAAGTGGTGTACACGTGAGAAGTGGAACGAAAATCATACATGATTCAAAAAGTTTTTTACAAATCAATAACTGCAAAGTGGGGTGTGCGTAATTATTCAGCCCCCATTGGTCTAAGTGCAGTCAGCTGCCCATAGACATTGCTGATGAGTGCTAATGACTAAATCGAGTGCACCTGTGTGTAATGTAATGTCAGTACAAATACAGCTGCTCTGTGACGGCCTCAGAGGTTGTCTAAGAGAATATTGGGAGCAACAACACCATGAAGTCCAAAGAACACGCCAGACAGGTCGGGGATAAAGTTATTGAGAAATTTAAAGCAGGCTTAGGCTACAAAAAGATTTCCAAAGCTTTGAACATCCCACGGAGCACTGTTCAAGCGATCATTCAGAAATGGAAGGAGTATGGCACAACTGTAAACCTACCAAGACAAGGCCGTCCACCTAAACTCACAGGCCGAACAAGATGAGCGCTAATCAGAAATGCAGTCAAGAGGCCCATGGTGACTCTGGACGAGCTGCAGAGATCTACAGCTCAGGTGGGGGAATCTGTCTATAGGACAACTATTAGTTGTGCACTGCACAAAGTTGGCTCTTATGGAAGAGTGACAAGAAGAAAGCCATTGTTAACAGAAAAGCATAATAAGTCCCATTTGCAGTTTGCCACAAGCCATGTGGGGGACACAGCAAACATGTGGAAGAAGGTGCTCTAGTCGGATGAGACCAAAATGGAACTTTTTGGCCAAAATGCAAAACGCTATGTGTGGCAGAAAACTAACACTGCACATCACTCAGAACACACCATCCCGACTGTCAAATATGGTGGTGGCAGCATCATGCTCTGGGGTTACTTTTCTTCAGCAGGGACAGGGAAGCTGGTCAAAGTTGATAGGAAGGTGGATGGAGCCAAATACAGGGCAAACTTGGAACTGGAAGAAAACCTCTTGGAGTCTGCAAAAGACTTGAGACTGGGGCGGAGGTTCACCTTCCAGCAGGACAATGACACTAAACATAAAGCCAGGGCAACAATGGAATGGTTTAAAACAAAACATATCCATGTGTTAGAATGGCCCAGTCAAAGTCCAGATCTAGATCCAATCGAGAATCTGTGGCAAGATCTGAAAACTGCAGAAGAATGGGCAAGGATTTCAGTCTCTAGATGTGCAAAGCTGGTAGAGACATACCCTTAAAGACTGGCAGCTGTAATTGCAGCAAAAGGTGGTTCTAAAAAGTACTGACTCAGGGGGCTGAATAATTACACACACCCCACTTTGCAGTTATTGATTTCTAAAAAATGTTTGGAATAATGTATGATTTTCGTTCCACTTCTCACGTGTACACCACTTTGTATTGGTCCTTCACGTGGAATTCCAATAAAATTGATTCATGTTTGTGGCAGTAATGTGACAAAATGTAGAAAACTTCAAGGGGGCCGAATACTTTTGCAAGCCACTGTAATAGGATCTCTCAACATGTCCACTTTTTTCCGCTGTTGTTGTTCCCCCACCCCCATGTAGTGTGAACTTAGTCTAATAAACCCTGAGGAGGACACCAGCAGGGGGAGATGAGGGTGAACTGTTCATAGACTCTGTACAGTGCACAAAACAGTAATATATATATATATATATATATATATATATATATATACATACATATATATATATATATATATATATATATATATATATACACGCACACATATCACACGCATGGGTCAGAAGCTGCCAACTGTGCCATCACATAACTTCAGGATAGGCACACCCAGGGGGCGCCAAATGAGCAGGGCTGTGATGTCAGTACAAAAATCATCCGACTCCTCAGTTTATGAGACCCCCGACTCCAACTCCAGGTACCCAAACATTGCTCCGACTCCTCGTCTCAGAATACTTAGGCCCCTTTTACACTTAATCAGTTGCTCTCAGTTATAACTGAAAGAAAACTGATTTTCAAAGTAATGTCCATGTTTTCCTATGGCACAGTTCACACTGAAATCTTCTTCCCAATGCACTGCTATGGAAAAAACGCATACCAATTCCAATAATTTTTATTGAATGGAAAAAACGCATACCAACGCATACTAACGCACACTAACGCATACCAACTGATTAAGTGTAAACGGTGCCTTAGTCTAAATTTTACAAAGGCTATGGATTTGGTTCAAACCGCATCCGACTCTGACTCCTCTGTTTATTGGAACCACCGACTACAACTCCAGGTACCCAAAATTGCTCCGACTCCACAGCCCTGCAAATGAGCCTCCAGTTTACTCAAAATATAGCTGGCCAAACAGAAATCACGATTCTTTTATAAACCCCTAACAAAACCATAAAGAGTACAGATATAGAAAAAGCTTTAACGCCTCAGATCTGCACTATGAAACCGTCAGTACAATCTAGTGAACTGGAACTAACAGGCTGTTTTTTTCTTCAGTTAAGTTTCTCAGATCAACACAAGTAAAGAGTAAGAAGTAAAAGCTAGGTACATACTGTTGTCGCAGGAAGTGTTTTGCCATAGGTGACTGCGTGCTGCAAAGGGGACACTTGCACACTGGTAAGGAAGATCAGGATGTGGTTGCTCTGGTGCATAGTCCCTCCAGCTCCGCTCATGAGACATCATAAAGTGTGGCACCTGTCAAAGAGGAAGAGGCAGCTTTTATGCTTTCATTAGGGGAGAAGTAAAAAGAAGCATCAAGCATCCGTAGTAACTGCTCTGAATATCATTCAGCTATACACAATGCTGCATGGTCTGGGGTCACTTCATCTCGTGCATCATAATGTAAACAATTCCTTCTACGCTTCTGTGTACTCTTCTTATACAGACAAATATGACTTATTTATTGCAAAACAACTGTGGCTGGATAGTGTACTGGTTAACCACTTGCCGACCGCACGCTTATACCGTGCGTCGGCAAAGTGGTAGCTGCAGGACCAGCGACGCAGTTCTGCGTCGCCAGCTGCAGGCTGATTAATCAGGAAGCAGCCGCTCGCGCGAGCGGCTGCTTCCTGTCAATTCACGGCGGGGGGCTCCGTCAATAGCCTGCGGGCCGCCGATGGCGGCTCGCAGGCTAAATGTAAACACAAGCGGAAATAATCCGCTTTGTTTACATTGTACGGTGCTGCTGCGCAGCAGCGCCGTAAGGCAGATCGGCGATCCCCGGCCAATCAGCGGCCGGGGATCGCCGCCATGTGACAGGGGACGTCCTGTCACTGGCTGCACAGGACGGATAGCGTCCTGTGCAGCCCGGATCACCAGGGGGGAAAGGTAGGAGAGGGAGGGGGGAATTTCCCCACGGAGGGGGGCTTTGCCTGCAGGCAGGAGCGATCAGACCCCCCCTGCACATCATCCCCATAGGGGGGAAAAAAGGGGGGCGATCTGATCGCTCTGCGTGCACCCTGATCTGTGCTGGGGGCTGCAGAGCCCACCCAGCACAGATCCCAACAAACAGCGCTGTTCCTTAAGGGGGGGGGGGGTAAAGGGTGGGTCCTCAAGTGGTTAAAGGACCTCTGTCGCAAAAATCTTAAAATTAAAATATATGTAAACGTACAATTAAGAAGTACATTTCTTCCAGGGTAAAATAAGCCATAAATTACTTTTCTCCTATGTTGCTGTCACTTACAGTAGGTAGTAGAAATCTGACATTACCGACAAGTTTTAGACTAGCCCATCTCCTGATGGGGGGTTCACAGGGTTTTCTTTATTTTCAAGATTCACTTAGTGAATGGCAGTTGTTCCGTCCAACTGCCCAAAAAGTGTACAGTGAGCAGGGAGGCTGGTCAGCATCTTTGTATAAATCTTTTTCAGGGAGTGTCTTTATAAAGAATAATGGCCATGCTGAGAATCCCCTATGGAGAGATGGACTAGCCCAAAACCTGTTGGTAATGTCAGATTTCTACTACTTACTGTAAGTGACAGCAACATAGGAGAGAAGTAATTTATGGCTCATTTTACTCAGTAAGAAACGTACTTCTTATTTGTATGTGTTTTAAATGTTAAGATTTTCGCGATAGTTCTTCTTTAACCTCCTTAGCGGTAACCCCGTGTGTGACACGGGGTAAGCCGCCGGAGGGTGCCGCTCAGGCCCTGCTGGGCCGATTTACTTAATTTTTTTTTGCTGGACGCAGCTAGCACTTTGCTAGCTGCGCCAGCACCCCGATCGCCGCCGCCGCGCGCCCGATCGCCGCTATCCGGTGCGGCGCGCGCCCCCCCCCCCCCCAGACCCCGAGCGCTGCCTGGCCAATCAGTGCCAGGCAGCGCCGAGGGGTGGATCGGGTCTCCCAATGACGTCCCGACGTCACTGACGTCGGTGACGTCATTCCGCCCCGTCGCCATGGCGACGGGGGAAGCCCTCCAGGAAATCCCGTTCTTTGAACGGGATTTCCTGATCGCCTATCGCCGGAGGCGATCGGCGGGGCTGGGGGGATGCCGCTGAGCAGCGGCTATCATGTAGCGAGCCCTCGGCTCGCTACATGATTTAAAAAAAAAATAATAAAAAAAAACTGCTGCGCTGCCCCCTGGCGGTATTTTTCATACCGCCAAGGGGGTTAAAGAGACTCCGTAACAAAAATTGCATCCTGTTTTTTATCATCCTACAAGTTCCAAAAGCTATTCTAATGTGTTCTGGCTTACTGCAGCACTTTCTACTATCACAGTCTCTGTAATAAATCAATGTATCTTTCCCCTGTCAGACTTGTCAGCCTGTGTCTGGAAGTCTGCCAAGTTCTTCAGTGTTATGGTTCTGCTATGAACTCCCCCCTTCCAGGCCCCTCTATGCACACTGCCTGTGTATTATATAGATTAGAGCAGCTACTCTCTTCTCTCTTATCTTTTACAAGCTGGATAAATCGTCCTCTGAGCTGGCTGGGCTTTCACATACTGAGGATTACAAACAAGGGCAAAGCTGTTTGCATGAAGAAACGAGCAGCCTGACACTTCAGTGCATGAGAAATGCAGGGGGAAAGAAACACACAAATGATCTCTTGAGATTCAAAAGGAAGGGTGTATACAGCCTGCTTGTGCATGGATGTATTTTCTATGTGTGGACATACTGTACATCAACCTACTTCCTGTTTTGGTGGCCATTTTGTTTGTTTATGAACAAACTTTTTAAAACTGTTTTTAACCACTTTTAATGCGGAGAGGAGTGGCGAAATTGTGACAGAGGGTAATAGGAGATGTCCCCTAACGCACTGGTATGTTTACTTTTGTGCGATTTTAACAATACAGATTCTCTTTAAGGGCTCTGCCTCTGACACAGGAGACCAGGGTTCAAATCTCAGCACTTCCTGTTTAGTAAGCCAGCACCTATTCAGTAGAAGACCTTGGGCAGGACTCCCTCTGCTACTGCCTATAGAGCGTGCCCTTGTGGCTGCAGCTCTGGTGCTTTGAGTCCGACAGGAGAAAAGTGCAATATAAAAGCATGGCCATGGCCTCAGATGCGACTCTGCCTCTGTGCTGAGTGCTATGAAGGCATTTGTACAGGAGCAGCCTCCTGTGTGAGAGGGTCCCTAGTGAACACTGTGTCAAAGTTGACTTCAATATAGCTTAAAACTGGAGTATGCTTACACACTATACACCAAGTCATGCCCTTGCAGGGTGTTAACATAGAGGACCTGCACTGAAAGGCATAACTATGTCCATAGTATACCGTGAAACTTGTGCTTCTATTGAGCAACCTGTTTTTTCCATGCAACCACTGGCGAACTCAGGGGGCTATTCCGGGTGTCTGGAACCTCCCCCCTGCACTGAGCTGTGTATTCAGCCAGGGAAGCCCGCATAATATAAACAGCCTCATTCTCCCTCCCTTCTTACTTCTGGTGCCTCCCTCCAGCTAATAGAATGAGAGAGGCAGCCCAGCTTTCTTCACAAGAAGATGCAGCCTGCAGTGAGAGAATGTTGATTATGGAGTCCTGGACTCTCCACAGCACAGAAGTGTCAGACATGATGAAATTAGAGTGCAGGCAAGCTGGTAAATATGCACAGCATGATGCAGAGCTTGCCTGGACTCAGGGTCTGTGGGCAAACATCTGTCTGGTCTCTCCCCATTGTTATAATGACTGCATGTGTGGGTAAGGTGTTTAACAAGCTGAAAAGTTTTTGACAGTCCCTAGACTCCAGGAGGGCTTCTTTCTGACTTGTGTGAGAGACTGACAGGGACAGGAGTTCGATTACAGGCAAGTAGCCTGTCTGATGTGGGACTGCAATACAGATAAGTTCTCTGCTCCATCTCAGGCTATTCTCAATTTCTCCACTCCTCTCTCTGGGCTAGTGCAACGCCAAAATGACAATAGCAATCGCTAGCAATTTGTGAGTGTGATTTTGTGAAGTGATTTTCAGAGCGATTTTTGAATGAATTGCTCAAAAACATGCTACATGCAGTATACCTGCGATTTTGAAAAATCACAACGCTGCTGTGGGAACACCCACATAGGGTAACATTAGCCAAGCGCTTTTCAAATCAATGTTGATTTGTAAAACGCTCAGAAGCACTCTTGGTGTGCACCAGCCTCCTTCATTCACCTTTGTTTCCCTCTTCCCCTAGAGCTGGCTGTGTGTTGTTGTCATACAGGAAAGCTAAATAAAAGTGCAATCCTGGTGAGGCAAAATATTATTATTTAGTATTTATGTAGCGCCGACATCTTCCGCAGATGCATATATCCCTGCATCATATGGGTATCGCTTGCGCTATGTGAAACTATGTAGCATATTCCACTGAATTGTCCAAACTAAGTCTATCTCCTGTTCCTCTCTTGGGGAGTTGTTCCAGCGCTGTACCCAGTTCACATTTGCTGCTACCAGAAGCCCTCAGAAACACTTGTGTCCTTGAGTACTTCCAAAGATAGGCAGCTCCGTAATACGCCAGCGCACTTTTGTGCATGGGCAGTATGGAGCCACCTGTATTCGGAAGCACTCGGGACATACGTGCTTCTGGACCTTTCAGGAACCCCCCCCTTAAAAATCCTGCGTTTGCCCCTGGCAACATTAACATACATTACCTCCATGGTATAAATACCTGAGTGTGTGGCTGCAGAGATGTATAAGCTTGTGGTACAGCGAATGAATGATTTACAACTAGCTGTGTATCTTCTGAGCCAAGCTGCTTTATTCCTGTGGTAAAAAGACATTCCTATAAGTTACATATTACAACATTTAAACAAACATGTCACATCTTAGCAAAATCATCTATAAAGTATCCCCGACTCACGGCTGTCCAACTCCAGTCCCCAAGGGCCGAGGTCCTCACACATTTTTAGCACAGCTCAAATTAACTGACAGGACTGAATTAGGAAAGGTGTAGTTCATCAAATATAACACATTTCTCCATGTCACCGTCCATCCTAAACACTGGCATGGATATGGCCCTGAAACTAACTACAGACAACAGTGGAATTATGTATTATCTTACTATCCAATCCCACACTCATTTCTGCATAAATACACCATATGGCTGCTTTGCAAAAAGAGTATACAAATAATAATGGTACATCTACTGTACAAAATCTGCTATTGTCACATGACCTGAAGCAGCCCCACTTTGAGAGTTACAGAGGAACGCCAGTGAAAATAATGTAAGTGCTTAATTTTTTTACAATAATTATGTATAAATGTCAGTATATGTCAGTGTTTGCTCATTGTAAAATCTTTCCTCTCCCTGTTTTACATTCTGATATTTATCACATGGTGACATTTTTACTGCGGGCAGGTGATGTCACTGGAAGGGGATGGTGCTTGCATTTTTGGCAGTTGAAAACAGCGGTCATTTCCCACAATGCAACAAGGCTCCCACAGTGCAATGTCAGGACCTCAGTGCTGTGAGGCGCTGACATCACACTGTGGGCGGTGCTTACTGAAAAAAAAAACACCCAATGCACGACTTGTCATAACAATACTTAGACCTTCCCTATTCTCTCACTGCACTGTGGTCACTCACAACTATTAAGGAAGTAATTGCCGATAAGGAGACAATTTGTCCTGTCTATGGTTTCCTGTGGTCACACATGAAACTGGAACATGTAAGAGGAAGATGTCTTACCTTTTTTTGAACCTTCGGGAACAATTTTGTACACCTTATATGGGTCAGATATATCCAGCTGACTTCTCTCCACCAGTTCTTCAAAGTCATTGCTCTTATTCAGAGCACAGCGCAACCTGGTCTTCCATGTAGGGGGATCAGGCTTGTCAAGGCCTTCTCGAAATTTGCCTTTAAAAAGTGCCCAGGCCTATATAGTGTGACAAAAGCATGGAGAACTGTGGTGAGAGAGGTGCCCTGCTACACAACTTACATTTATACAGTATTAATCAGTCACAAATGTTTTACTAATCCCACTCCACAACTGAATATACAGTATATTTACAAATCAACAGATCTTGTTGGTCATCATAATTCAGAATAGAATTGGAATCAAGATTTATAATCAGGTGCCATAGGCCTAGGTCTACAGGTGCCATCTGACAAGAAATTCTGTTGCTATGGAGGCTTCTGGCAGCTTCAGGGAAGGGAATGAAGAGGAAGTTGGATATTGGGGAAGACATGCAACAGGTGGAGGTGGAGTGGTGCCTGCTGTTTTATTTAACTGTGTATATGCTTGTGTTGTGTGAGCCTGTGGATGTATGAGTGTGATAGGTGTATGTATGTGTGTACAGTATATGTATGCTTGTTTGCCAATTTGTGTATATGCCTAGCAAGGCGTAAATGTACCTATGTATGTGTATGTGCATAGATATGTTTATTTGTATCATTTTTTGTTATTTATTAGATTTATATTACGCCAACATATTACGCAGCGCTGGACAATAAATAAGGTTACCAACAATGATAATAGGGGTGACAAACAACACAATACAAGTCAGGGCATCACTGACTTCTATTGTGTTCACAAGAGGGACACGTGTATCAGACCAGAGATCAGTCTGGGGCCTTAGCAGTGCAACAGACATGGGCCTCAGCTGCAGTCTGTGAGCGGCTGTGTTCATGGCCGGCATTTGCCCTCTGCCCGCAGGGGGGAAGGTGGGGGGTGTAAAGGGACAGCAGACCAGTGATATGTGTGTAAGTAACTCACCTAATTCCAGCGTCCGAGTCTTCTCTTCTCTGCACTCTCCTAAGGGCCTGTACACACTTCTGCGCTTGCGCTGTGTTTTTAAAAACGCATGCGATTTGAAAATCGCAAAACCTTCATGAGAATAGAAAAAACGCATCGCACCAGTGTGTACAGGTTTCACCATTTTGATGATTTTTCAAATGACCTTACAACTAAAAAACACATGCGATTTTTAAAAGCGCAGTGCAAGCGCAGCAGTGTTTACAGGCTGCTGTGGTTCTATCTCCCCCAATCTTTCTGCATGTTGGGTGAACTCACCACGTGACATGCAGGAATACGCGGTGCAGATGGATGTAGAGCAGAAGGATGAGCTAGTTTTGTGGGGGGTGGGTGGGGGGAGGGGGAGCCAACAGGTTTGCCCATTAAGGGGCTTCCCTGATACAGGTAATTAGCAGTAAGACACACAATGGCAGATCATGCTATGGAGTGGTAGGCAAATTAATTCAAGTATGTGTGCAAGTGTAAACGTGAGTTTGTGTTCAATATATGTACTATGCTAGGGCTTAGCTTGTGAGCCCCTCTGAGGGACTGTTAAGTGACAATACAATATACTCTGTACAGCGATGCGGAAGATGTTGGCGCTATATAAATATTTAATAATTATGATAATAATAATAGACATGCAAAAATGCATTCATAAGCATTCACTTGGCGTCCCAATGCAAGTCCATTACAACAGTCCCACACATGAATTGTGTGCTAGACACTTCCATCAGTGTTTGAGAACTGCAATCAAGCCTTGAGATTGACAAATGCCTGTGCATTTAGTTGATTCCATTAGAAGTATGGGGGACATTGGATGAATGGTTGTAAAGCTTCAGTGCACCACATCACAGAACTGCTAGAAAACCATTAATCTAAACTGTTCCTTAGAGGATACCCAAAGTGACACGTGACATGATGAGATAGACATGGCTATGTACAGTGCCTAGCACACAAATAAGTATGCTGTGTTCCTTTTTTTCTTTCTCTGTCTGAAAAATTGAAATATCAGGTATGTAAGTGGCTGACTCAATCCTGACTCAGACAGGAAGTGACTACAGTGTGACCCTCAGTAATAAGAAATTCCAAATATGAAACACTTTCCTAGCAGAAAATAGCTTCTGAGAGCAAGAAAGAGATAAAAAGGGGAATTTCTTATCAGTGAGGGTCACACTGTAGTCACTTCCTGTCAGGAGTCAGGACTGAGTCAGCCACTTACATACCTGATATTTAACTCTTTCAGGCAGATAAATAAAAAAAGGAACACAGCATAGTTATTTGTGTGCTAGGCACTGTACATACACATGTCTATCTCATCATGTCACATGTCACTTCGGGTATCCTTTAAGCCTGGAACCCACTAGCAGTACGTTACTAAGCCGTTACTAAGCACTTGCGATTTAAAAAGCTCTTTCGAATGTAACATTTTGGTGCGATCCCACGTGAGTGATGTGATTTTATAAAAATCCTCCATAGCATTGCATTAGAAAGAGCTTTTCAAATCACTAGCACTTAGAAAAGGCTGCTAGTGGGTTTGAGCCCTTAGAGTTCCATCAGACACAGGGCTATGTTGATGCACAATGTGCAGATCAGTTATCAGGGCAGTAGTGGTAAGGAAGGCTCTCAGGATCTAAGGGTGCTTGCTTAGTATGTAGTCTAAAGGTGGCCACACACCATACAATTTTTTTAAATATCTGTTCAATTTAAGAATTGCAATCAATTTTTCTGACTGATTGTAACATTTCAAAAATATGACCAATGTACCACACACGTATGTTCAATTTTCCCCCAATTATGATAAAAATGATTGGAGAAAATTGCTAGGGTGTGTATATTAATAAATTGACAATCTAACACACACCATACAATCTTAGGAAAAATTGAAGAAATATTTCCAGCATTCCGGATCAATAGAAAACGAAAAAAAACCGGGAAATCCGATTGGATTTTTCAGTTGAATGAAAAAATGAATGAAAAAAAAAAAAGCTTTCAAATTTTTAGGGAGATCCGATCATATTTATCGAATTACTGTAAAATCGGATCATTTTATTGTATTGTGTGTGTGGCCACCTTTAGAGCCCATTTCCACTGCTGTGGAAATCAGGCCGAATATGCAGAGTTTCTCCACAAACAAATTGCGTGGGGAAACTCTGCCATAGAGGATAATGCTGCCTTCGTCCGAATTGCTTGCCTTAGTGATTCGGCCGGCATTGCAGCTTTTTTTCGTGCGGGAGGCAGCAAATCCCATAGCTGGGCATGGCACGGCTTCCAGAATTTGGCTACGTACTCGTACAGGAAGGAAGTGCCGCTACACGTCTCGCAGGACGCACAGCGGCTAGTGGAAACGGGCCTTTATTCAGTTTTAAATGATAGTTTACCATGCTTAGAGCATCAGAAACGGCCCTGATTAGTTTTTGAGTGTTAAACTATTTTAGCCACTAGTAGAAGCAGGAAAGTGTACAGTTTATAACTGGCTGCAAGGTGTTAAACCACTGGTTACTTTTGTGTTAACAGTAGGTTGGGAATCATTTAAAGAGGTGAAGTCTGGGTTAGGCATATGTGAACCTAAAGTAGGCATTAATCAGGGAAAATGTAAGGATATGGCTATGGGGAAATCAGTGTAAGTAACAGGCTGAGGTTAGGGTCAGGCACAAGGCACTGGGTCAGATTAGGAATGGTCTAGTATAGGTTGTTAGGGTAGCAGGGAAGAGTTGGGGAATTGCTCAAATTTCCCGCTGGGAGAACTCCTCATTATAAACACATGCAACATAATGAATGGGCACACCAAGGTACCATGCAGAAATCTACATCATGCTACAGAGAGCTGGCAGCCATCATAGGAAATTTCATAAATTCTATGCTTGCACTGCTTTTATATATGGAGTATGTATTATTATTAATTAATATAAAGACTAATTACATGAATTTGTTTCTATGCCAAGGCTAGTAGTTCACAACATGCTGTCAGCCCTGTCACTGCATTGATAAAATCCTGGTGGCCCCAAAACTCTGGCTTTACAGTGCTATGGATAAAACTACATGACCATATATGCATCATATATGCATCTGGAGTGCTGGCGTGTGTGTGCTATTGCTGCTTGTATAGCTGAGTTCAGCCCAGCAACCATCTGATCTCTGCAAGAGGTTAGTGTGCAGATTATTAAACAACTGTCTAACTATGTCAGCGCTGTTCAAACTGAGATACAGAATTATAAACAGAACTAGTTAATTAGCCCGCCCGTTAAAAAAATGGGAGCTAGGGCTGGAGCGCGAGCCCCTTCCCAATGGCGCCTGCCCGCACTCCCCTGCACTCGTCCTCCTGTTTTTAACGTCCGTGTGCCTTGCATGCGCGCTGGCAAAAAGCACGGACACGGGAACAGGGGACGCAGGGACAGTGGGGTTTTATTAGGTAGGATGATGATAATGATGCTTCTAAGTACATCACTGCATGCTGTAGTGCTGCAGAAAAGAATAATCTTCTTATGAAACATGGAAGATTCCATTGTAAAGTTCACACTGCTGTATTGTGCTGCTGTATGCCAGGCAAAGGGCAGCTGCAGTCATCATCAGAGGAGATGATTCTCTGCTCTATCATCCCAGGATCATGTCATCTGTACCTCTTTTGCTAATTACCCATAACTGAACAAAACACAGGGCTGTGTAACCCAAAAGAAGAGGATTTGCTAGACCAGATTGTAATCTGTCATCAGAATCCTCTATTTGAGGATGTGCTAGAAATCTCTACATCTCTAGCCCACATTGTATGGCGCTTCCATGTGGAGATTATGGCTGTAAATTTTCGGTATAAGTGTTTTCTTCAATACAGTACAAGACTGTTTTCAGTATTTATTCCTTAGGAAAATAGATCTCACTTTTATGGCCTGTGTCAGATTGGGGTGGAGCTTCCAATTTAGCACCCACAACACACAAGGCAAGGGTGTCGGTTGTGGGGTTCATCACCACACCTCCTCCAGCCATTACTTCAGGGGCGGTTTTAAGCATAGGCAGTACAGGCCATTGCCTGGAGCGCCATTGGTCCTTGGGGCGCCATGTTGCAGCATTAAGCCCCACCCTCAAATTAAGCCCCAACCCATCCCTATCGTTCTATTACTTGCTTCTGCTGCATCTGCTCAGTGTAAGTTGCAGGCAGCTGCCGCTGTGTCTCTCTGTGCCTTCTCTAGCTAAATTACGTGTATATTTGCTGGTGAAATGCTGCCGCATAGCATATTTTCTGGTGATACGCTGCCACAATAAGTGTAATTTCTGGTGAAACCCTGCCGCATTACGATTATTTTCTGGTGAAATCCTACCGCATTATGACTATTTTCTGGTAAAACGCTGCCGCATTACGATTATTTTCTGGTGAAACGCTGCCGCATTTCAATTATACCTTGGTGAAACGCTGCCGCAATTATTTTCATGGGGGCAGGGGCGCCACAGGTTTTCTCGCCTGGAGTGACAAAATGGCTAGAGGCGCCCCTGCATTACTTCAATCTCTATCGTGAAATATGAACATTCAGTGTTTAAGTAATACAACAGACCTTGTCAAACATATACCGTAAGGGACATCATGCCGTCAGTTGATGCTTACAGAAGCAGTCAGAGTCGCATACATGGAAAAAGGGCGCCCTGGTAATTTAACCACTTGCCGACCGCACGCTTATACCGTGCGTCGGCAAAGTGGCAGCTGCAGGACCAGCGACGCAGTACTGCGTCGCCAGCTGCAGGCTGATTAATCAGGAAGCAGCCGCTCGCGCGAGCGGCTGCTTCCTGTCAATTCACGGCGGGGGGCTCCGTGAATAGCCTGCGGGCCGCCGATGGCGGCTCGCAGGCTAAATGTAAACACAAGCGGAAATAATCCGCTTTGTTTACATTGTACGGCGCTGCTGCGCAGCAGCGCCGTAAGGCAGATCGGCGATCCCCGGCCAATCAGCGGCTGGGGATCGCCGCCATGTGACAGAGGACGTCCTGTCACTGGCTGCACAGGACGGATAGCGTCCTGTGCAGCCCGGATCACTGGGGGGACAGGTAGGCGAGGGAGGGGGAGGGAATGTCGCCGCGGAGGGGGGCTTTGAGGTGCCCCCCCCCCGCAACATGCCACCAGCAGGAGCGATCAGACCCCCCCTGCACATCATCCCCATAGGGGGGAAAAAAGGGGGGCGATCTGATCGCTCTGCGTGCCCGCTGATCTGTGCTGGGGGCTGCAGAGCCCACCCAGCACAGATCCCATCAAACAGCGCTGGTCCTTAAGGGGGGGTAAAGGGTGGGTCCTCAAGTGGTTAAGTGTCGGGAATAGCCGATAGTAGAATATCAGTAAAATTACCAATATTTAGGAATGATCAATGAGATTCAGATATTTCCAAGTTAATGCATGATTATGTAAATTTGCATACAAATGTAAGCAGCTTGAACATTTTCAAGCTGCATATATTTCCATACAAATTTACATAATTTACATAATCCTGCATGAACTTAGAAATATTTGCTATGCAAGGATACAGAGGCGCCAGTAGGATAAAACAAGATAAAAGGTTTAAAACGGTTTAGGTGGCGGTGGTGGACCGTCCACACACAAACAGACAAAAAATCGCTGTTGATTGTAGAAAAAAAATTCACAATTTATTCACATACTCCTACATAAAAGTGCAACGCGTTTCACGGGCAAACATCCCGCCCCATCAGGCAACAAACGAACGGAGTATCTCACAGCTCTGAGTATATTGATAGCTTGGCACCTCTGTAGAAATATTTGCATCCCATTGATCATCCCTACTAATACTCTACTACTGTGCTCTGTGTAATTATAATAGTAAAATATTGGTAATTTTTACCTGTCGGTAATCATCGGGTGCCAGTGGCGCACAGGTTTCCGCCTGGGTACTGGCATAGCTGCAAATAACACTGTGGTCTATGGGGTGCCCATTTTACCGCAGCACACCAGCCCAAATGACCTGCTTTGACCAGTGTCAGCTGTACATTGAGTAGCTTCCTGCTAAGGACAGAGCTTTGCTGTGGTACTTGCATGGTAATGCATTAGAATTTATAGAATGTTATTTTCAAACTACGTGATATTTTTCTTCTGTCATTTTCCTGGTAACATTCATTTTCAGTAATTCTTAATTCATGTCAGAGCTTCATTTTTTTCCCTGCCTTTGATTTGGTAAATGTTAAACTTCATGCATTTTTCAGTAAAAGCGAGTTTCAATTGGAAAGCATGCAGCACACAGGAAGCACATACCACATTACAGTCTCCCTGTGATCAGATAATTCTGTTACCTATTCCAATGTAAAGCCTCAAGATAAAAGTACTTAGAAAAGCAGACAGCCCTCTACTGGTAAATGACTCACTGACTAGTGACTAGGACAGTTCATGTGGGAGGTGGAAAGAAATAGAATTTTTTGCTTGCGTTCATTTGCAATAACAAAATATCATCAATTATAAGGGGAATTTACTATGTTTATCTACAGTGTGTGTGTAATATTTTGTCAGTTCTAAAATCATGATGATATACGGTAATTATCAGTGAGTATACACAGCATACCAGCAATAACTCTGCTTTGTAGATTGGTCAGTCAGTAACGCTTTGCACACTCACATGCAAATGTTCATATAAATGCATTCACAGAAATCAAACATCCAGGACGAGACAGGTGAAAAGGGCGCCGCCCATTTTGGGCCCGCCATAGACGTGTGGGAGTTACGGCTATAGCAGCGCTCAAAGAGTAATTTGGCTGCTGGTAAAAGAAGGAACCTAAATTACAAAAAATAATGGCAGCTGAATTGCATCTTACCCCTGAATTCATGGCGGCATGGAGGGGGAATAGTAATCTATGGCACCAGGAAATTTGCTTTAGCAGGGCGATTTGCCGGTGCCCATCCAGTGAAGTTAAAAGCGGGGTCTCAATATAAAAAATACATTCTCTTGCGTAGTCACCAACACCGCGCAGAGGTACTCCAGTAGGTGCCCTAACTCTGGTCCTGTAACATGCATAGTGCAGACATGCAAACATATATTGCATTCATTGTATTACATCTATTCAAAGATTAGGAGCATTTATCCTGACATCCTCTCCTAGGACAGATAGTGCATCTAGCTAATACCACAAGGAAGCTAACAAAATGTATCCATGTGCACCAAGTACAAACCAGCATGAGCGGTGTGCATTCTGATAATGGTCACAGACAGGGTAAGGAGGAAGTGCACTGGATTGGTTTGTAGATTGGCCTTGTGCTTCCCTCTGTCCATTTTGTTTGTCATCATCATGTACATGACCATTTAAACCATCCACTTCGGCAAAACAAGAATTCCAAGGAACACAGCTTCATTTTAGAGATAAACTGGAATGTTTCCATGTTGTGAAGCTGCAGCTTGTAGTATGTACTTATTGCCTCAAAGCTACAACAGAGGCCTAAAACAGCCTAAGTTCACACTGTCCTGGATAAAAAACTGATCTGTTTTCTATTTAAACAGAACCATTTGTTACTTTTGGCATCAGTTTTTCATCTGGTCTTTCCATTCCACTTTCCGGTCGCTACCCTCAGTACCTGCCACCATCACATTCACGTTCCACTGCTACTACTGGCACCCCTGCACTGGGTCCTCTGCACAGAAGAAATGCCAGCAGACAGTATACTCCCCCAGGGAGTATTTTAATTGGTCCACTACTCAATCTGGAATAATCATGCAGGACCCAAAGTTGCACTCTGCTTGTTGGAATGGACCAAATGGACAGATGTGAATAGATGCTATTGCTTTGCACAGGATCCGTTTGCATCGGTTTGGATCAGTTCCATTTCATTCCGCTAAACAGAATGTTTTCAGTACCAGTGTGAATGGGGCCTAACACAATAACTGGATGCTTGGATAGAATGCTATCTTCAGATTCCCGCCCGCGTCTCTTCCCTCCCGCTGATTGGAGGAAAGTGATGCGGGCGGGTAGTTCCGATACAGAGGAGGTGGGGGAGCGGCGCTAACAGACAGGCATAGGTAAACATTGTGCTGGCGACACGCTGTGTGTCGCTAGCACTGCGGGAGGTATAGCGGCGCGCAGGGGGGGTCCTGGAGGCACACCATGGGGCAACAGAGGCTGGTGTTAGTGTGCACAACCAGCCTCTGTGCCCCACTAACATAATTAAATCCCACCTCGGGTTCTCTTTAAAATATTTTTTTTACACATTCCACATATATTTGAAGACAGCATTAGTGCACTGGGAGCTAGCACTCTTTTACAGTGTTGTGAATGGAAGTGAGGCTGTGGATTGGACACCAACACTCGGCTCTGAAGGTTCATCTGTGCAATGGCTGTGGATAAGATTGAGTGGGAAAATCCATAAGCAGAGGTGTGGTGGGCTGGGCCCCAGTGCTGAAGAAACCAATGCAATGAAGTCAAAATGAAGATGATGTTAGGTGAATGTCTCTTAAGGCTAAGCATTTGAGAGGAGGGTTTGATGAGCCCAACTAAACCCAACATAGAGCAAGGCATATTCTAATAGGGTGATTAGTGAATGTAAAGTGTATAGAAGCAAATTGCTGGACAAAATACCCTTTTCGTGGGTCAAATGTGCCTGGAACTGCAGCACATCTGTAGTTCATAGGAAATGGGATATCATTACCCCACCACTTTCTGAACAGAAAACCAGCAATGTGCAGTGGTCTTACATCTGTATTGTTACGCATACTGCTGCAGGCAAGGACAGTTATAACACAGATGTGTTTCATTTAAAAATGCAATGCCAAAAGTAATATTAATTTACACTAAACAACATATGTGTCTTCAGAAATCAGTGACATCAAATTTGGGTTTAGCTGGAAGCTAAAAGGAGAAGCAAAGGTTAGGAGGTATGAAGGAGGGTTTTAGTTAGGCATGGTGTAAAGTGGAAGGTTAGGGTTAGGCATCAGAAAGTGGTTCAGATAAGGCAAATGAGGGAAGTAATGCTGAAACCACTTATTGAAAGTGCAGCATAGCCAATATATAAAGAATAAACATTCCATGTAGTTAAAACCTGGAGCCCAAACCAGATTAGATTGGGAGCCTCTCTGAGGGATAGTTAATGACAAGACATGCATGAAGAGCTGCAGATGACGTTAGGGCTAAATAAATAGTAAATACATACAATGCATGGAAACCAAACATATGGCCACTGTTCCCCTCAGCCACTGCTGCAATATACTTTCCTATTTCTTTGATGACTAATTTATACAGTGTTCCACTTCCTAGTTCAGGAAAAGGGCAAAAAAGTAAAAGTAGCTTATGTTTTTTCATTGCTAAGACATGAGGCATCATGTAAATCAATCTGCATGGGAGGTCAGTTCACTTAAAAGCAGTGCATTTGTGGACTATTTATGAGCAAACAACCTCCTTAGCGGTAATCCTGAGTCAGGCTCGGGACAGAAATCCGCACCTCTGAGCAGTAATCCTGAGCTGTAGTGAGTTATATGCAGGAGCTGCTGCAGATCTTTCTGTGGTATTTTTTTTCTTCTTGTTTTTAGGGTCTAAAAGCTTGTGAAAAAAAAATTGCACGGCTTTTAGACCGTAAATCTGGAAATAATCAAAACGCCAGGGAGGTTAAAGTAAGGCAACTTCCAGCATTTTGAATGGACATCAGGTTAGCACATAGAGATGCAATCTCACTTATTTCCTTATAGATTTAGAAAGTTGAGTGTACAGCTTGTACCACAAACCACAAATTCACATAAAACGGAATCCATTAAAAGCCACAAACAGTAATATACTAAACTGCCGGATAAGAATGGACTCAATCACTATCACTAGCCTGTACTGCAGCATGTTTACATACGGCAAATCAGCTGCTGAAAATATACAGATCTCCCCCTACTTAACAACACTTGAGTTACAATTGTCCCATACATACAAAGTTGTCCTCATGTACAAAATGCACTATTCTTTTTTTGCTAATACATATTTTTGTTTTTACGTGTTACAGCATTGTATAAAGTGTTAAAAGTTGCTTAAAAGGAACCTAAACCCTAGAAAACCTAAACCCTAGTTTTTGCCGTCTTGGAGTCGGCGAGCAGCAACGCGAATCATTACACGCGTTACTGGGGTACCAAGACGCTATAGCGTCCTGTTACCGCGGTAACGCGTGTAATGATTCACGTTGTGGCCCACCGACTCTGAGTCGGCAAAAAACGAAACTAGCTGCCAGCGGGGGACCAGAGGATCCAGGAGTGGCATTAAGGGCACAGTGCGGCCGCAGAGGGCTGGTAAAAGCCCCAGGTAAATGAAACTCATTTTTTTTTCTAGAGTTTAGGTTCCCTTTAAAGCACATTGAAAACCACCAAAAACACATTGTTTATACTTTATGTTCAAATCCAGAGTTGTCCAAAAGTAAATCTTTGCAATTTAATCATGTCTATTGTGCACCTTTTCAGTTTATGATAACTTACGGTATACTCCTGGAGAAAACACAAGATCTCTATTGATGGTACATGTAGCATTACTATTGCCTGGAATTAGGTGGAGAGGACCATCAGGAGGCTGATGAGAGGATAGTGGATTAGCAGTGATATTGGCAGTCATGTGGATGTATTTGTAGCAGTAATATTGCCTGGAATTAGGGGGGGCGGTTTGGCAGTGAAGGCTTGAAGTCGATGTTTTGTTTCCTCCTTCTATCATAGCCAGGGCTATTGATAAGCAGCAGCTGCAGATCACGGCACTCTGCTAACTAACAAAAAAATGCAATCCTGGTAAAACTAACAGTGCACCTCCTTCCCTCCATTAATTCATTTTAGTGTCATAATTTTGAACATTATAAAACTATATTAAAGGTTTAAGTTTTGGTGGCTCAGTCATTTTATGCATCAGGCTAGTGAGAAAGGGCAGTGAAATGTGTCACCATAAGGGATTTTACCCCCCATGCAAATCACTTCATCAGAAGACTGGTTTTCTTCTCTCCCCATAACAGTCATATGCATATTGTGTGACACATTAGTCGCTAGCCCATGATGTAACACACAGCCTCCAGTATTTGGGGGTCTAGAGCAGTTACCTTGAAAAGGGCAGCATCTTCGTCTCTGTTGTAGTCCTGTTTCCCTGCATGTTTCCAAGGAATGCGAAAGATGCTTCTGTCTTCATTCTCCCACACCAAGCCAGGGTACTTCCCACTGTCAATCTGGTCAATGAGCCACTGCCTCAGTTTGCCATTTCCACAGCTGATTGGGGTCATTCCACAATCTCCTTCTTGGTTCATACCAATCGGTACCGTCCTTATAGCTGACTATAGGGAAAGGAAGACACAGGATTTTTAGGCTACTGAATTCTTTCTCATTTTATTAAACAACAACTTAACCATACAGGATAAAAGTTTGTCTGATTTCTTTACTGACCTCGATGGGCCAAGCAATAGAAATACAGCGAAGCATTCTGGGAGGGGTGGTATGGTCAAGCTACCACTCAGGACCACTTTTGATTAGATGTGGGCAGAGGCGTGGCAGGACTGCTATTCTAACCCCTCCCACTGGAATGAACATAAGGGAGTGATTGCAACAGCAGAAGGTGTGGTCCTGGAATTGTGAAAGATAACCAACCAGTATCATGAAGATGGCAAGCAACAGTTTGATAACAATAACATGCAGCGGATCTGACATCCTACAGTATTTAGGTACTTCCTATGTTTCTTAAATTAGATTTATTTACTGTAGGGGGTAGATCTTAGTAAAATGAGGATAATATCTAAAGGCCTGAGAGCTTTAAATAAAAATTAAGATACCCATCACCGTTCACTTTTCTGCTCTGCAAGGTACAGATCCCAAAATGCTTTTGACACATTTAAATTGAAATATTATAATTGATGTTTTCCAAGTATTTGTTTTATGAAAATGCTCCTAATATGAATGGAGACAAATGCATATATTGCTAATGTGTCATAAATATCATAAGAGATTATAGAGCAGTAAGGGCCTGCTACATCAGCTCAAATTACTGTATTTGATGCCTGTGACTGTCTTTATTGTACCATAGCAGATAGGCCTATGGCACATTTAGTTTAATTTTCTTTTTAAATTTGCTCATTTCTGTTCATCTGAATTAGTCATGCCAGAAAGAACATTTTCTTTTTAGGCAGAGTGGAAAGAGGGTGGGATTTTTTTTCTTGAGTTTTTCTATGTCCCCATGCCATCGTATTGCTCTCTGTTCTTGTCCTGACACAGGGGCGCCTTTCCCACCAGACAGTAGAGGCAGCCGCTTGGGGCGCTGTGCATTGAAAAGGCGGGGCCGCCCGCCGCATTTACTGTGACCGTTTTTAACTTCTTGCATTTGTTTACCTTTAGCACGCTGCCCATGTGCTCACTAGTGCCTCCCTCTGTATAGTTTCTCCATTGAGTAGTCGCCGCCTCCTCAGCTGCCTCCCCGATCAATAGAGCAGTGAGTCAACGCTGGCTCTTCTCCACCACTCCTCCTAAAGCTGCGCCCCTGCTGCTTCTCCATTAGCCACCGGGTAAATCATGTGGCCACATCCTGCCTTTAACTCCGCCCCCGCCAGTCAATTCAAGCACTCTGGCGCGTTAATTGAAATTGTCTGATGACATTGACACCGGGTCCTTTCTGGCTGTGAGCAGAGCCTCCCTGGCTGTCTGTGTCTGCAGAGTGCAGACTGCAGGTCTGAGCCCTTTCATGTAACGGCATGTGCTGTGGGGGAGGAGGAGAACGATCAGGAAGGAGAGCTTCTGTGCAGAGAAGGGGGAGGCTGCAGCTGAAGGATGTACCCAGGGGGATAGGAAACTTCAGTCCCAGGACACACCACTTCAGGGCCGGGCCGAGGCATAGGCTGGAGAGGCTCCAGCCTCAGGGCGCAGTGTAGGAGGGGGCGCACAATTCATTCAGTTGTCATTCCTAATTGTGTATTAAGCAGAAAGAAATAAGAAAAGGGGATACATAGCAGTGACTGCAAGCCAGATAACTAGATATTAAGGTGTTGGGGAGGTTGTGGGCCCTGTAGCCCTCTTAGTCTAATAGCAATCAGTGTGATGGCTGGGGTGGGAGGAATGGAGGGGCGCACTTTGGTGTCTCAGCCTTGGGTGCTGGAGGACCTTGTCCCTGCTCTGCACCACTTCTTTCTACTCGGTGAGTAAAAGCAGGCTGACAACTGTCTGCTGTACGGGATGGCTAGGCACTCCTCATTAATCACTGGCTATTCAGTGATTGTTCCAGGCTGCAGTATAAACTGATAGAGCATTGTATAGGGGAAGAGAGACTGGGCATCAGTGTCATCTGTTTAGCAGTATATACTGTGTGCTGCAGTTTGTTTATGCCTTGATGCAATTTGAAAGATGCTGGGTCCTTGTTATAGGGGCCCAATATGTGAGCATTTTATCCATTCTTGCAACCTGTATAGGATCGTATTTCACATATACAGATCTGCTGTTTGTTTGAGTGTCATGGTAATGGTCACCGGTCAATGACATTCTTGAGCACTGGGGGGACGCTTAAAGGGAACCAGAGAGGACGAAGAAAAGCTTGTATACATACCTGGGGCTTCCTCCAGCCCCATACGCCTGGATCGCTCCCACGCCGCCGTCCTCCACTTGCTGGAACCGCCGGTACCGGGTCCCGTCATTGCCGCAAGTCGGCCGGCGGACGCGGCCAATTCTCCGCATCACAGGGGGCTCCCTCCATACAGGTACGCGTGCGGCTGCCTACTGCGCAGCCGCATGCGTACGGGTATGGAGGGAGCCCCTGTGATGCGGACAATTGGCCGCATCCGCCGGAAATGACGGGCCCGGTACCGGCGGATCCAGGAAGTGGAGGATGGCGGCGTGGGAGCGATTCAGGCTTATGGGGCTGGAGGAAGCCCCTGGTATGTATACAATCTTTTTTCTATTTCAACGTAGCATTCCTCTCTGGTTCCCTTTAAAGAGAACCAGAGACAATCTAAAGAAAAGATTTTATACACACCTGGGGCTTCCTCCAGCCTCATACGCATGGATCGCTCCTATGGCGCCATCCTCCGCTGCCCGCAGCTATGAGAACCGGGACCCCGCTCTGCCGTCAGTCGGAGCCAGTCTGAGCGTAAGGGAAGTGCTCTTTGCGTATCTCTGCAGCAGCCGCTGGAGAGATACGTAGAGGGCGCACTTCTCCTGCGTAGCCTGGCTCCGATGACGTCAGTGACGGGAGCCGGTTCTCGTAGTTGCGGGCAGTGGAGGATGGTGGCATGGGAGCGATCCATGCGTATGAGGCTGGAGGAAGCCCCAGGTATGTATAACATATTTTCTTTAGATTGTCTCTGGTTCCCTTAAAGAGAGTCTGAAGCGAGAATAAATCTCGCTTCAGACCTCATAGATAGCAGGGGCATGTGTGCCCCTGCTAAACCGCCGCTATCGCGCCGCTAAACGGGGGTCCCTTCACCCCCAAATCCCCTCGGTGCAGCGGGGGAGCGCTTCCTGGTTGGGGCAGGGCTAAGCGCCGCAGCCCTGCCCCACGCTTGTCTGTCAGCGCGTATCTCCGCCTCTCCCCCGCCCCTCTCAGTCTTCCTTCACTGAGAGGTGTGGGGGAAAGGCGGCGATGCGCCGCTGATAGACGCGACTGGAGTGGAGGCAGGGCTGCAGCCGTTAGCCCTGCCTCCAGGAGCGACCAAGTCTGCGACCAAGTGTTGCAGGGGGGGGTTTGGGGTGAAGGGACCCCCCTTTAGTGGTGCGATAGCGGCGGTTTAGCAGGGGCACACGTGCCCCTGCTAACTATGAGCATTGAAGCGAGATTTATTCTCGCTTCAGAGTCTCTTTAAACCAGACCCGAAAATGTATTAAAAAAAAAAAGTTTCACTTATCTGGGGCTTCTACCAGCTCCCTGCAGCCATCCTGTGCCACGCAGGTCCCCAACGGTCCTAGCGGTGCAGTTTTGGTTTTGCCAACTTAAAAGTCGACGTCCACTGCGCTTGTGGGGCCCTGGCTGCACAGGTCCTCATTCACTCCAGTCACTGGAAGCGTCCTCTGTGCGGACAGAGTACGGGACAATCTCTACTGCACAGGATGCTTCTGGCTACAGGAGTGAACGAGGACCTGTGCGCCCAGGGCAGGAGCAGCGAACGGTGACTCTACAAACCGAAACTGCGCCACAGTGGGAGAACAGAGGATCGTTGAGGACTGGCACGAGACAGGTTCACTTTAAGCGGTTGACCAACAGGATAGCAAGCACTGAGGATTACAGTTTTACATTTGTTTTTCTAGGGGTTAATTCTGGCTGCAGCTGCTGCTACTACCATCTCAAACTGAGGCCAGTTGAAAGTGTTTGTAAACTCCTAGCAGTTCTGTTGTATAGGCAAATCATTAGGTTTAGCTTTTTTTCTGTCTATAGCCAAGTAGCTTAGATTCTAAGCCTTTGGCAGGGTCCTTCCTTATCTCGTAATTCAACATGATCATGTGCTCCTTTTCTATGACTACTATTACTGGGCCCACCTAACCAGCCAAAAATTGCATGATCACATATTCTCTACCCTGTTTGCCTTGTATAGCCTTTACTATGTTGTATAACCTTTTTATGTCTGCCATCCTTTTGAATCATTGTATGTATTTATTGCCCAGCACTGCGTAATATGTTGGCGCTTTATAAATGCAATTAATTATAATTGTATGGAAAAATTAGTTTGTTAAATAGAATACTCTTCATTCTGGACGACGCTGTGCGTTTGAGATTAAAGGATAACTGAGATGATCTGTGACATGGAGATAGACATGTGTATGTACAGTGCCTAGCACACAAATAACTATGCTGTGTTCCTTTTTTTTCTTTCTCTGCCTGAAAGAGTTAAAGAGAATCTGTATTGTTAAAATCGCACAAAAGTAAACCTACCAGTGCGTTAGGGGACATCTCCTATTACCCTCTGTCACAATTTCACCGCTCCTCGCTGCATTAAAAGTGGTTTAAAACAGTTTTAAAAAGTTTGTTTATAAACAAACAAAATGGCCACCAAAACAGGAAGTAGGTTGATGTACAGTATGTCCACACATAGAAAATACATTCATACACAAGCAGGCTATATACACCCTTCCTTTTGAATCTCAAGAGATCATTTGTCTGTTTCTTTCCCCCTGCAGCTATCTTCCACTAAAGTCTCAGGCTGTTTCTTCCTGCAGAGTGCAGACAGCTCTGCCTGTATGTAATTCCTCAGTATGTGAAAGCCCAGCCAGCTCAGAGGAGGATTTATCCAGCTTGTAAAAGATAAGAGAGAAGAGAGAAGCTGCCCTAATCTAAATAATACACAGGCAGTGTGCAGAGCAGAGAGGTTCCTGGAGGGGGGAGATGCATCACAGAACCACAACACTGAACTTGGTAGCCTTCCAGACACAGGCCGACAAGTCTGACAAGAGAGAGATAAGTTGATTTATTACAGAGATGGTGATAGTAGAACGTGCTGCAGTAAGCCAGAACACATTAGAATAGCTTTTGGAACTTGTAGGATGATAAAAAACAGGATGCAATTTTTGTTACGGAGTCTCTTTAATATCAGGTATGTAAGTGGCTGACTCAGTCAGGAAGTGACTACAGTGTGACCCTCACTGATAAGAAATTACGACTATAGAACACTTTACTAGCAGAGGATGGCTTCTGAGAGCAGGAAGGAGATAAAAGGTTCAATAGTTCATAAATGTTAGCTCTGGCATACTTCAAAGAATGTGTCATTGAGTAAAAACAGTTAAAACTTAAAACAACAGATTTAAACATAAAATAAAACTGTGGAATATTTTAAAAAGTAATTTCTAGGAGTAGGAAGATAGATAAAATTGTTTATTTCATTAGTTTATTTTCGCTTTGGGTGTCTTGATAGCCAAGCTGAAAATGTATATACAACAGGGGTCTATACATAATTTTTAGGGTTATCCACACCAGGATCACTGCCTCCATTGCCTCAGCCATGCTCCATTTACATGCAATCAGTCTCTAAACCAGATCGCAGCGGCAGTGGTGGCCAAGAATAAACTATTCATGCGTAGTTGAAGAATATTTGCTTCAACCCTGGTTTGGGTCTAGACTGGGAATGACCGCAGGAAAATGTAGCCGGGCAGGGGAAAATGGAAGCAGCAATCCTGGTGTGGGTATAGGATCCTTTTATTGATGCAATTTCAGCTCTTATATCCTTTAAGGTTAAGGTATCTACACAATACGATTCTTTGTGCGATTCGATTATGATTCTATTTACGATCCGAATAAATCCGACATGTCCGATTGTTTTGCAATGGCAAATCGAATTGAATCAAATCCCGATTGGACAGGTCAGATTTAATTGGATTGTAAATAGAATCGTAATCGAATCGCACAAAGAATTGTATCGTGTAGATGGGGCTTGACTGACCACAGGTAATTGCCTGATGCCCCCTAATGCCCTATCCTCAAGAGGGTTGTAGTTTGGCTGCAAAAGGTAGTGTTGGGGGTGGGCTAGGACTAGGTTATGCACCAACTAGGGTTAGTTAAGTCTGGCTACCGAACTGCAGAGAGGGGCGCAGCCCCAATCAGCTGGGGGGGGGGGGGGGGGCGCCACAGGTTTCCTTGCCTGGAGTGACAAAAAGTCTAGAGGCACCCCTGCCTGACAGGAAGTGGCTAAGTGTTTCCAACAGGGACAGAGTCAACAAGTAAGAACCTCTTTTTTCTTTCCTGTTTCTTGAAATGTGTGGAAGAGATACAGCCATGTTATGTTTTACTGCTGCCTCTTGTTTTTGCACCCAGAGCTGCCAGGATTCATAGAACAGCCAATGTGATTAGAGGGACAGAAAATTGTCTCCACATGGTATTGAAAAGCTTTATATGGCATTAACCAGAATGTTCTTCACTGGCAACGATACATCAGTCTAACATCACAATATCCTTTTCCGAAGGACAAGATGAAAGCAAGAAATTTGGGCACCCACTAGCGGCAGAAATTTGGGCGCCGCAATATGTGCCGATATAAATATCAGTAATGGTGGGAAATTAGGGCACCTGTGGCTCCTGATATATATTGGGCACCGGGGCCACCAGCAATGCAAAATACAGCTATAAAATTTCCCACCATTACCGACATTTCTATAGCGGCGCCCAAAAATCTGCATTTTTTCAATTTTACTGTTTTTCTTTCCACAGAGACTGATGGCAGCAGGGAGTGGGGATGTCAAGATTAGGGGGTGGAGGTTAAGGTTAGCCAGGGGGGGGGGGGGGTTAAGGTTAGCCATGCAGGGGTGGTTAAGGAGGTTAAGGATGGTTTGGAGGTTTAAGGTTTTTAGGCATGGTGGTTTAAAGTTAGCCATGGGGAAGGGGGAGGTTAAGGTTAGGCATTGGTAGAGGGAGGGTTTAGTGTGAGAATAGGGTTATGTTTAGCTGTAGTAAAATATCAGTATTTATCACTGATATTTTACTATGATCATTTTCACGGTAACAGTAGAATTTCGGTAAATTAACCGATATTCTACTATCGCCTTTTCTGAGTGCCCTTTTTTCATGCACGTGCCAAGATGTCCTGTCGGCACTGTCCAGTGTATAGTTTGCAATGCTTTTCACAAGAGATGTTTGGTGAAATGTTAATGATTCCCACTTGCATGCAAATGTTATGCAGTTTGAAAGTAGGCTAGTCAAATGCACTGTTTGGGAACATCAATAATATGTGCATACCTAATCAAGAAATATTGAAAGCCACAGAATAAAAGTCACAATTATTTTTGATGTTTACAAGCACTCAAAAAATCATAATTTCTATTGTTAATTAAGTTTCAAAACCCGCTAAACTTAACATATATATATATATATCTTACCTCAGCTCTAACAATACCAGCACAGTGGGATATTGTCCAGTTTTAGCTGCTAGTTTGTTAGTTTGTTATGTCTATTTTACACAACATTTTCCGCTTCTGTCTAAAGCAGGGGTTTTAAACTCGCGGCCCGCGGGCCATTTGCGGCCCTCGATACAATATTTTGTGGCCCTCGCCGGCAAAAGCTTACTTATAGTTCGCTTCAGTGCTCCCAAGTAATCCGCCGCATCCTCGCAGCTAAACGAGGGCTGCAGAGCCCCCAAATTGCCCGGGGGGCAATCCGCCGGCATTTCCTGGAAGGGGCAGAGCTTTCAGCTTCAGCTCTGCTCCTCCTGACGTCAATCGCGGCGCATCGCCGCCTCTGCCCGCCCCTCTCTGTGAAGGAAGAGTGAGAGGGGCGGGCAGAGGCAGCGATGCGCCGCGATTGACGTCAAGAGGAGCAGAGCTGAAGCTGAAAGCTCTGCCCCTTCCAGGAAATGCCAACGGAAATTGCGGGTGCTGCTGATTGATTGATTCCCTTATGCGGCCAAGCCTCATCCTGACTTTGCCTCCTGCGGCCCCCAGGCAACTTGAGTTTGAGACCCCTGGTCTAAAGCATTGCTCAACTACTCATCACTAAGCTCCGCCCTTTGCGCTTCAGTGGATTCTAACTGCTGTTATGTAGAGTTTAGTAACAAAGGCTGCTTCATGATCATTGGTCTAGTACTATTATTTAAGTACATACTACGACCATGGTTATTGAGAGAGTCTCCCTCACTCCATGTATACAATGGAGAATAAGAAAGTAGAAGATGAATGTCAGTAAGTGAGGAACTTATACATCTATCAAGAGACCCAGATAGACAGACAGACAGACAGACAGACAGATAGATTAGATAGATAGATAGATAGATAGATAGATAGATAGATAGATAGATAGATAGATAGATAAAAAGTGTGTGTTTTTTATAACAATGTGGAGAATTGTCTAGAGATTTAGATTCTACTACACAAATATGTAATGTGCAGCCGGGCTTCACACATGACTGAAGCTACATTGGAGTCAATGGTGCATGCAGAAAATCTTGAATATATATATATATATATACATTTTCTGTAATAACTAAGAATGTTAGGTGGTCCTGTGTAGGAAACATCAGCTATTAGAACATGGACAGGTCTATGAGGAAATTGTTCTGACTGAAACCCTTGGATCAAGGCCTCAGATGGTCCAGCTACATTCCTGCAGAAGTCATATCTCCAAATAACGCTGTCAATTATGAGTGATTAGATACAAAAAGATTCCTAATTCAAGCAAACCTATGTATGTTAATATAATGGCAAACATTAATTTAAAGTGACACTGAAGCAAAAAAAACAAACTTATGATACAATGAGTTGTATGTGTATTACGGATAATTAATAGACCATTAGTAGCAATGAAAAGAGTCTCTTGTTTTTATTTTCAGGTATACAGCTTTTTTTATAGCATTGCATCAATCTACTGTACTATATTTGCAATTTACAAACGACACTGTATTTTAAACTATGAAAAAGAGCAGAGCTAATGACCCTTTCAACTCCCCTGCAGTAAAAATCTTATCTGAAGCTGCCTGTCTCTGTTTCTTTGAAGTATAAGTGCCTCAGAAAATAGCACTGTAGCTGACCCAAGTTGGGTCAGAGAGCCCAGAGAAGCTCTTTAGCATAGATAACAAGTGAAGTTTCTTAACCCTTCCAGTACTGGAAACCATATGAGACTGGTTTCTGTACTACTTACTGGTATGTTCTATTTCTTAGCTGAATTACACATACAATGCAGTATTTCATAAGTTTATTTTCACTTCAGATTCCCTCAGACAGAGCTATGATTAAAGACATTTGCAAATCAAGAGCTACCAGCATTTATTTTATTTCTTAAATGGGGTTTAAAGATTGAAAAACACACCCTTAAGAAAATTATACTTGGCATTAAGTAATTACTGATTTTTAACATGTTACTTTTGCGATTTTTGCACATAATGTGGTGATTAACCAAAGAAAAATTCATTGACGATGCACTATGATTACTTCATACATCCAATAAAAGGCAGATAATGTCTCATTTATTACATTCCTCAGTGCTTGAGGTTTGGGGTCATCCCAGAGAAACTGGACATCTCTTCACCTCCTTAAATAATTCAGCAACGTTTCAGCACTCTGCAAGTGAAAAGGCACCAAAAGGTAGGTGGAAAGGTACTGACAAAAGTATTCTGAGTATTTTCCTGCTTTCTGGGGGCTTAAAAGGCATTTTATTGGTAAGGTGAACAAATATCACCTAGGAGAAAATTAATTTATTAAAATGTAAATAAATTGAAATGCAATTACATTACAAAAAGATTTTGCAGCTACTTTACAACATAATATGTGCACTTAAACAATGCTTATATTACTACTGATACAGGTAAAGATAAACTATAACCAATGAATTTGAATAAAAAATGTTACTCTATTGATACTGCAGATGTATTTATAAAGGGATTTGGCATTTCAAGCAGAAGTTCATCATCATAATTGAGTGTGTGCAGGGCCGGGCCGAGGCATAGGCTGGAGAGGCTCCAGCCTCAGGGCGCAGTGTAAGAGGGGGCGCAGAATTCATTCAGCTGTCATTCCTAATTGTGTTTGAAGCAGAGAGAAATAAGAAAAGGGGATACATAGCAGTGACTGCAAGCCAGATAACTAGAGATTAAGGTGTTGGGGAGGTTGTGGGCCCTGTGGCGCCTCTTAGTCTAATAGCAATCAGTGTGTGACGGCTGCGGTGGCAGGGATGGAGGGGCGCACTTTGGGGTTTTAGCCTTGGGTGCTGGAGGACCTTGTCCCAGCTCTGAGTGTGTGTGTTATTATAGAATAGAATACATCAAATAGAATAGGCTGGAATCCACAATGGAGTCATGACAGCAAGAGTCAGTATTCATGAAGCCCATAATCTTTCTTTAGCAGGACTGGAACCCACAAGAGCGCTTTTCAGAGCATTTAGGGAGCACTTAAACGCTAGCGATTTCCAAAAACGCTCAGCTAATGTTAACGGATGTGGCAACTTCCACTGGAGCATTTGCGATTCCCAAAATCGCAAGTGCAGGACATGAGGCATTTTGTTAGCGATAGCGCTTCAATGTAAAGTATATAATCACTGGCGTAATCGCTCATCAAAAGTTGCAGGGAGCGATTTTGCTAGCGTTTTAAAGTTAATACACACTGTAACAAAATTAAAAATAAATGAAAGGACCAATCAGACTTTAAAACGCTAATCGCTAATAGCTATACAATCGCTGGCAAATTGATTACACTTTCTAAAATCCCTCCCTAAAATGCTCATGAAATCGCTTACAAACTGCTCATACAAAACGCTAGCGATTGCAATTAGCGATAGCATTTTGTAGTATGTTCCAGGCCTTATTAGCATTCTGCTTAATGAATACTTTATCTCCAGTTCTAAAGAATTTTCTGTAGTAAAACAAGTTCAGCCTCATTATAATAGAAATTCTCAGGATTATTGAGTGCCAGGGCCAATAGAAGAAAACCATGGTTGTGTACTACGAGCTGTAACACACCAATTGGATCTTACTTCTCATCAACGTACAACTATTAGTACAAGATAGGAGGCTGTAGATGGGTTGCTTTTAGCAGTCTTATATGACAACAGAGATCGAAGCCTTCCTTATTCAATTCACTTTTTCTGCTAAGTTGTCTGTGATATTTCCACACCTTATCAATAAAATGTCTTTTAAGCCACCTACAAGCACGAAAATAAAAAGAGTAATTTTCAGACGACTTGTTCGCCTACTTTCAGTACTTTTCCAATAGCAGAGTGCTCACATTATTTTAAACAGAAGATGAAAAATTATGTCTCAGAAGAAAATATAAGCGAAAAAAGTGAATTAAATTACCGTAATGTGTGAAAATTGAGATCTCAAATAATAATAACTTGCAATGATATGCCCAAATCTGCTGAATTTAGCAGGTGCAGTTACATGGAAAATCATCAATTTATAAACCATCTTAACGAAGTTGATTCTGATTGAAGCGCTGAGATTTGAGTGATTTTATCAGCTAACCTTAAAAAGTTTTCATCAAATTACATATAAACAAATTGGTAGAGCACTGCATAGCATAGCATTGCATATGGGCATCAGTAACCCAATGTTAGTAGGTGACTAACAGTACGCAGCAGCCGGGTGAAATCTTGGAGTGAGTGGTTATAAACTTTCACTATGAATCTTAGAAGACAGTTGACCACACTACCCAATCTACAGCATGTTAAGTCTTTCATTGTTCAAATGCCACGTGACAGTGAATGAGTGCAACCTCAGCCAAAGGCTCACCTTCATTTACAAGCAACATGGAAGCTTTCCAATCCTCTATATAATTATTATGCTGTATACATAGATTATTAATCTTTATATCATCATATGTCTATTTCCCAGGATGCAAAGCATAACATTCACTCCACAAAAGCGACTATATATCATGTATTTTTACTTTATTTGTGAATTTATAAACCATAAATATTTTTGAAGAAAATTTGAACAATAATTTAAAAATTATTAAGGTTACTGTTACACTATAATATTATATTTAATTAATTTATATGTATGAATTAATTAGCTGGCTAATGCGTTAAAACAATATAATAAAAAATAATCATAATAACAATTAAAACAGATATTGCAAACATCTTTTCACTACAGCTATCAGTACTTTTTCTTAAAAAAAAAAGTAGGTAAAGAAGAAGAGGAAATAATAAAGTTGAAGATTTCTAGCGCGTGATGCTAAGAGAGGAGGAAGAGATGGCGTGTCTTACCTCTCCTCTGTGTGAGTCGAGAGTGAGCGAGCCCTTTACAGAAAGCTAAAATATCAAATACTACTGACAAAAAAGGGGAACTTCAACTTTGCTTTATGTGGACTAGCTGGGCGTGGATAAACCACATAGGAGGAGACCAGCAAGTGAAAGAGAGGTACGTCTGCAGTGTTTCGCTGGCTGCCAAACTAACTGGAGCCCTCCAGTGTTTTACATGCAATTTACACTACTGCCAGTGCTGCACGCTCTTTTACAGAGTGGGAAACCCCAAACACTCGGCTCAGCACTGCTGCTGCTATTTACTGTAACAGAGTATAGGAAAATCATCTCAGTCATCACACAACACCTACAATAAAAACATAATAAATAATATAGCAAATACATTGTAAAAATAAGTTACTGTGAACAAAAAAAGTTAGTTTAGTGCTCAGTCATAGTGAGTTATGGGAAATGAAGGTCATTACAAAATGTTTAGCATTTTAGTTGCCTGAAATATAGCAAAACAATAATAATAGTGCATCAACTCTGCCTGTAAAAAAACGCTGTGAGGGCGCGTTTCCACTTGAGCGCCAGCTCGTCCGGGTCTGCGGGGAAAGCAGACGAATCCTATCAGCCAGGCCATGCACGGCTATGGGATCCGCAGCCTCCCGCGCCGATTCGGATGGAAAAGCCAGCCGAATCACTAGCGGTAGCGATTCGGCTGGCGTTACCATTGCACCCTATGGCAGAGTTTCCCCGCACTACTCGCCTGCGGGGAAACTCTGCAGATTCGCAGCGGTTTCCGCTCAAGTGGAAACGCGCTCTCAGGGAAACAGAAAAGAAAAAAGCCAGCATGAAAGACAGTAGCTAAATGAAGCAAACTATAAACAATAACTTGGAATTCAGTTTATTGCTGGGTGAGAGTAATGCGGCAGCAGCCATTATTCCCCAAATAAAGCAACCACTCCGTAAAAAAATTGTTACTGGCCTGGCCGCTACGCTGTGTGTATGGTTGAGTCTACTTACCGTATTTCCGGGATACATTTTGCAACTGGACCATTAGCCAGACTTTAGATTTCAAGCTATAGTCCTTGGATTATCCCTGTCTGTTTTGGCATATTCCAAGGGCATTAATGGCTACCTTGATAGATTAAATAAGCTATCCACCTTTAGCACAGATTGTCTGCTCCAGACTGTGGATGTTACATGTGAATACATTAGTATTTCCATCCCTGAGGGCCCTTTCACACTGGGGTGGTCCAGTGCGGTTAATTTACCACACTCCACCTCAACCTAATGAAAGTCTATGGGGTAGTTCATACTCCGCACGTTGCACCATGCTGCGCCGGAAGTGCCTTAACTAACGCACAGACATACATATGTTACCAGACGTCTCCTGCGTCAGACCACATATCATGTAAGTCTATGGCGACTCAAGGTCTTCCAAAATGTTGATGTTGGAGCGCAAGCGCAGAAGCGTATTTTTAAAATATGCTTCCGCCTATTTTCATAACAGGAAGTGGACGCAAGTGCGCATCACTTCCTGTTTGGATCCTGTCCAGAAGGGGATAACCGCATACTAATACGGTAATCCCGGAGGCCTGTTTTTGGCGGTATGGTGTGGCCTGAATGGGTTGCAGGCAGTGCAGCACTATCGAGGTAAATCAGCATGTGCAATCTAACAATGGTGTATGGAATTTGACAGTTCAAGAAGTTGGGTGAATGGCTTCTCTGTGGCAGTTTCAGGATGCCAGCACTCTGCTTTCCTGTGGCATGCTGCAACAAAGCTCATCTGGCAGGTAGGACCTGCTCGACTTTTATTGGCACTAGCACAAATGTTGTTGTGAGGGGCAACACTGAACATGTGGCAAGGAAATTGAGTACTGCAGGTCTCACAACCATAACCTGAATTTGTGGCATTTATGCAGACACATTTATGTGCAAGAACAACAATATACCGTATGTGGTGAGGTTATAGAGTGTGAGGTTACACAAGCAGCTACTTTTTTGCCAAATTCAATGTCTCCAGTGTCTAACCAATGTCAGAGCCCCAGCTGGCTGAACTGCCTCCTGGTTATGCGTTTTAGGCCATGCCCTCCCTCCCCAAATATGATGCTTAGCCAATCACTACCATTGATGCAAGTGTGGTCCCTGGGGGGACAGAAGTTATAATTGCTAGTTCCAGTCTAGTCTTGAATTTAAAAAAAGCCTTGCCACTTTCTTCAGTCATTGCTGTCATGCAATTGATTCTTCTTCAAGTTCTTATGGACATGAAGGAAGGTCGGACGTGATGCCAAGTTACTGACATCTGACCTTTTGCTCAATTATCTTCTGAAGAACCAGAAGAGTTTTCAATAATTATGGCTGAAATGTTTGTACTGTGGGTTATTTGATATTCTTAGGTAATTACTTCTCTATTTAAGAATCCCCAATGATATCAATGACTGCTGAGATCTCACATATGTATCTGTTATTTGAAGTCTTTCACCCTCTCCTTCAAACAGAGGAGCCAAGCACTCATCCTGCTTGTGGACAGTTAAAGGGTTGATGTATAGGACATTTTTTTTTATCTTTGATTTTAGTATTCCCTTGTTAGCAGTTTCAAGGACAATGAATATAATGTATATGATGCCGGAGCGGATTAAGTGCTAGTGTTTCTTTTGCCAAGTTTGTTTTGCAATTTGTATGACTTTCATGCCTAGAACACAGGGAACAGCCATATCATGACATGCTGTTAGTAAAATACTTACCGTAACTTGTGCTAATATATATTTATGCTTCATCTTACCATTTAATATTTATTGGTCATTTCTTCTTTACATTTCTGAATAGTTATCGTGATATATTACCTCTTTTACAATTCTTTGCATTGTGTACCTGAAAGACCTAGACAGTATTATAACTATTACAAGTGTAGCACTCAATCAGATGTCAGTGGACAATCACAGTGCAGTAAATCGAAGCAATTTTGTAGCTCAAGCAGAATATATAAATACATACCTCCTCATTCAAAACGGAATATGCCAAAACCTGCTAAAGGTTGCTATATTATTATCCAACATTTTCTTCACGCCTCCATGTTACTCGTTCACCCTGCATGACAGAACAATGGTCAGTAGACTTCTTTTCCTGATCTGCACAAAGTAGATACATAATGAAAGTAATGCACTAGTTCCGCCATGTGGTGATGCTGTAGTTTAAACAATTCTCACACAAGTCTGATAAGTCTTACCACAGGTTAACTGTGAATCCTATTTCAGTTACTACATACATTAATATTAACAGTTGTTCTACATTTTCAGGTAGATATTTTGAGTAAACCATGTTTAGAATGTAAACAACCTGTTCATTTCTTCTGCTTTAAACAGATGTTACATTGTCTTAAAGAGGAACTGCAGTGAAAATAACGTAATGAACAAAAGTGCTTAATTTTTACAATAATTATGTGTAAATGATTTAGTCAGTGTTTGCCCATGGTAAAATCTGTCCTCTCCCTGATTTACATTCTGATATTTATATGGTGACATTTTTACTGCTGGCAGGTGATGTCAATGGAAGTAGCTGCTGCTTGCTTTTTTGGCAGTTGGAAACAGCTGTTATTTCCCTCAGTGCAACAAGGCTCCCACAGTGTGCTGTCAGCACCATGGACAGAAAAAGGATAACTGGGTCTCGACCTGGATTTTGCAATTATTGCTGTGGCTTTATTAACACCATAGTTTGCTACTATAGTGCTAATAAAGCCACAGCTATAATTGCAAAATCCAGTTCGAGACCCAGTTATTCCTTTTCTGTGCATTGCTCCTTTACACCTTTGGTGGATCAGGGTGTTTGCTGGTTGATTCCCTATTGCTAATTTCCTGCGGTTAAGCCTGGGGACTACTGCTTTTATTTCTGGATGTCAGCACCATGGTCCTGCCATCACACTGTGGGGGGTATTTCAACACAACATCAGCCATACAGAGCCCTCTGATGCTCCGTTTGAGAAAAGAAAACGATTTCTCATGGGAAAGGGGGTATCAGCTACTGATTGGGATGAAATTCAATCCTTGGTCGCGGTTTCTCTTTAACCATCTTAGCAGTATGGACGAGCTCAGGTTGAAAGGGATGTGGATTGGAGAAAGGAGATAGTGGCTACTCTAAGATTTGGTTAGGTCTTCACTGTGATTAATGGCCAGCCCAGCACCACTAATGTTGTAATGATTAACGATAAGCTGTAAGGAGACTAATATAGAGAGCAGTGTCAGCAGGAACATCACCACTTAAAAGGCAGTTAGAACTCTTTTCTTTTGTCCTGTATGTGAAGACCTAACCAAATCTTAGAGTAGCCACCATCTCCTTTCTCCAATCCACATCCCTTTCAACCTGCCCCTCAAAAGAAAAAATAAAATGTAAATACTAAACCAAAGAGCTAAAGCTTTATTATTATTTTTTTCAGACAGATGTCTCCATGGGCTTACTGCTGCAGCTGCCAGGCCTGGCTATTTTTGGAAGAGCCCTCAAATGGCTTCTGGCTGACCTTTCGCCCATATCAGTGTTGCTTTTCTAGTGGTAAAATAGACATAAATATCTGTACAAGAGAAATAAAAATATTAACCATTTAAAGTGAACCTTAAGCCAGAAAAAAAAATGAGTTTTACTCACCTGGGGCTTCTACCAGGCCCCTGCAGCAGTCCTGTGCCCTCGCAGCCACTCACTCATCCTCTGGTCCCCCGCTGCCAGCTAGTTTCGTTTTTGCGAAACTAGCGCTAAATTTGTAATTAGCTTTCTTTGGGTAATACATTTTGCTAAGAATTAGTTTATTCTAAATCCATTTTAACAGGAATATTAAGAAAGAAATGGAAAAAAAATCATTATTTCTCAGTTTTTGGCCATTATAGTTTGAAAATAACACATGCTACCATAATTAAAACCCATGTATTTTACTTGCCCATTTGTCCTGCTTATTACACCATTCAAATTATGTCCCTATCACAATGTTATTTTATATGGAAATAAAGGTGCATTTTTTCAATTTGCGTCCATCACCATTTTCAAGCCCATAATTTAAAAAATTATATTGATATACTCCTTTGACATGCATATTTAAAAAGTTCAGACCCTTAGGTAACTATTTATGCCTTTTTTTTTTTTTAAATAAAAATTTGATTTGGGTAATTTGGGGTGTGGGAGGTAAACAGCTAATGTTAAATGTAAAATAATGTATTTGTTTAATAAAAAGATAGATGTGGGTGTAGTTTTACTATTTGGCCACAAGATGGCCACAGTCAAAAAAAAAGTCCTGGAAGCGTGATCGTACGCTTCCAGGAAGCATTAGGAGGACGGGAAACTTTTTGTAACTCAGAAAAACCGAAGCCTCTGATAAGAGGCTGTCGTTTTTTCTGCGGGGGGCTTCGATCAATGAATGGGATCTATAATCTCATTCATTGATCGCTGGGCTAACGGCCAGTGGCGGGAGTACGCGCGGCCTGCGGGAGTGCGCACAGCCTATCTGGATGAGAATGTTCGTCCAGATAGGCTTAAGTGGTTAACAACCTTAAACTTTCATTCTTGTTTAAACAAAAACAGTTCAAGGCTAGTTTCACACTCGGGCCAAAATCAGATATTGGCACAATCTATAGGATACATTTAGACATGTCTATTTTCAACGTGTTTGTGGTCTCTGTTGTGGTAGCAGAATGCAAAGTCCTGTCTTGCATGACAAACTGGACATAAAATACATAGTAATAGTTTCCCTTGCTATTCACATACAGCAAGCTGGAACTCTGATATTGATAAGAGCAACTTGGTTGTCAAAATTAAGAATCATTTCCAAAATGGACTGCAGTATATTTTGTACTAGGTCAATTCTCCAGAACAAGGTTCTCTCTTTAGAATTGGTCCCTACTCTACCTATGCCAGTCAACATGCAAGGGGGGATTTGTGATACCTATTCTAGTTTTGTAAGCCTACCGGGCACCATGGGGAAAAGCGGAGATATAGGGAGGCAGTTCCATTAAGGTTTTGCTGGGGGAACATGATTTGAAGCTATGTCCCTGCTTGGAGAGCCTTAGTAAATTAGATCCCATACCTTCTGCAATTTGTGGCAGATACAGTGGAGCTCCATATTCCAGGTGAGACCCACAAAGCAAGCATAGTTATATTTATACCTAACTATAATGGAGAGATTTCTCTCTCTCTCTTGTTTCCTAGCATATGAATCAAAATAAACACCTAGATATAGTCATCATAACATACTGTACTTATCTTGTGATCATGCAGCTGTCTATGGAACAGTTGGGGAATCTATTTTTTATACAGCTGAATTAAATACCACAGAACATTTTTTTTCCTTTTCTCTTCTATAAAACACATCTGTTGTGTCTGCAGCTGTGGATTTAATGGTAATTTGTTTCAGTAAATTTCAGTTATTAGAAGTACTGATTGTAGAAAGAGTTTTGGCATTCAAGTAGACACCTGCAATTTTATATTGAAGAGCAGCATCAACGGTGTAGAATGATTATCTTCCCAGTATTTCACTATAGCCATTTTTATACAATGTGTTCAAAGGAATAACTCACAGATTGGAGGGAGTAAGGGCTGGGGGTGTGGGACAAAATAAATCCAAAATTTAGAGTTAGCCTGTGGGGGTGGGGAGTAATGAAGTATGTGCAGTATATGTAAATGCTACACCACAGTTTTCCTAAAATGGTGCTCTAGTACAGGCTTTCTCAACTAGGGTGCCTTGAGTACTCTGCACGGGTTCCTTGGCATTTTTACCCATTGTGGGGGTTGGGGAAAGTATGACAGCAAGCACACTATAATAAGGGGTACTGTAAAAAGAAGCACTAAATTGGGGGTTAGAATAATAATGAGCACATTAATAAAAAACATTAAAATGTGTAATAAAGGGCAATTTAATAGGGGATAGTGGCATAAAAAGCCACATCAGCTTTTACAGACCAGGGGTTCCTTGAGATCCAAACATTACTTGTAGGGGTTCCTTGAGATCCCTCCAAGTATTTGCAGAGTTCCTCCAGGGTAAAACTGTTGAGAATGGCTGCTCTAGTATGTTCCATTGGGACAACTTACCGATTAAAGCATAACTGAAAACTGTTTAAAAAATAAGAGTTTTACTTACCTGGGGCTTCTGCCAGCCCCCAGCAGCCGACCTGTGCCCTCGCAATCCTGGACCGATCCTCCGTTTCTCCGCCGTGGCTCACTTTTTTTCCCATAATGCAGGTCGACTTCTAAGTCGACCTCCATTGCACCCTGGCCATGCATATCCTAGTATGCTTTCCTGTAGCCAAGAGCGCCCTGCTTATATTTAGTGCCCCCCCCCATGCCTTGAAATTTTCCCAATATTATTTTTATGCTCCTTAATTTATTATTGTCAATTTACATACGGATTCTGTTCCTCACGGAGTTTGCCTGTGAATGGTCTCTCCGGATGACTCATACCTGATGTGATGATTTTAGTCCCGATGTGATTTAACATTGTTTATTATTATTATTAGAATTCTAGATATTTGTATTTAATTTGAAACAGTAGCTTTTTGATTGTCCGGGCCACCGTACTTTGGCTAGAGTGTGTTTCAGTGTGAGTATATATACTCACGGCGACACACTTCCGCCCACATTAAGAGTCAGGTTGACGTGTGCCCCAGCGTGGTACGCCACGCTGGTGATGACGCACCTGCCTTTTCAAATCTTTCCCATTACTCACTATGGGTCTGATTGCGTTCCACCTACAGGAAGTGCATGAATGTATGTGCCCTTGGATTTCCCGGGACGCAGAAGCCCTTACGATCCGGCCAATCACATTGCTTTCTTTTAGTATAAATACAGGAAACTACCCATAATCCTTAGCTCCTAACGAAGTTGTCAGTCATGTGGACCATGCCACGCGTGTAGCATTTCCACGCCTCCCTCCACCTGGATGTATCGCTGCTTTACCTCAAAACGCTGATCCGGTGTAGCATTTTTGCCATTTAGTTTTTTTCTGTTATGCCTGTCACATTTATCCTGATCCATGTACTATGTTATTTATTGATCTCACTATGAGCATATACTTTGGCATCTCAGCACTTTATTTGGCTCTACGCTTGTCTCTCTATGTGCACTAGCACTCATCTACTACCTAGCACTAGTCACTTTTATCCCAGACCCGGGTCTCCATCATATATTTGGGGCTCATACACTGAGCTCCAGATTATGCAGTACAGCAGCGCAGGTCACTTATTCACTTATGTGAGGTGTGTTATTAATTGTTTGACATTATCAGGTGTTTCATTAAGTTTCCCTTGATGGGTTTTTAAGTGATTTTAAGAGTGTTTCTTCTGTGGTTCAATAAAGAGTTATTGTTTGTACATTCTCCATGGTTGTGCAGTGTATATGTACAGGTTGCTTTCCTCTTCAATCTGCATATGACTTGTACTTGCATGCCTTCACATTTTGGAGTGCAGATGCTTCTCTTTAAGTTTAAGAGCGCCCTGCTCAGGCACAGTACAAGAAAATCTCGACTGCACCTGTACAGTACGCGTCCAGCTACGGGAGCGTGAACGAGGAGGCGCAAGGCTAGGGCCACACAGGCGCAGTGCACTCAAACTGCTCGAAGTAATAGTGAGCTGCAGCTTGGGACCAGAGCATCGGTGAGTGGCTGCATGGGAACAGGTCGGCTGCAGGGGGGTGGCAGAAGCCTCAGGTAAGTGAAACTCTTGTTTTTTAAACAGTTTTCAGTTCCGTTTTAAAGAGAACCCGAGGTGGGTTTGAAGAATATTATCTGCATACAGAGGCTGGATCTGCCTATACAGCCCAGCCTCTGTTGCTATCCCAAACGCCCCTAAGGTCCCCCTGCACTCTGCAATCCCTCATAAATCACAGCCACGCTGCTGACAAACAGCTTGTCAGAGCTGGCTGTGTTTATCTGCAGGAGGCGGGGGAGCAGCTGAGACTGACACTACAGATGTAAACACAGCCTCACAGCACGGCTGTGATTTATGAGGGATTGCAGAGTGCAGGGGGACCTTAGGGGGGTTTGGGATAGCAACAGAGGCTGGGCTGTATAGGCAGATCCAGCCTCTGTATGCAGATAACATTCTTTAAACACACCTCGGGTTCTCTTTAAGTACCTCAAAAAACTGTGCAAGTAAAAGTTGGAGAATTGATGCCTTTTTAAAGCCTCGGTCATTACAAATATCTGATTCTTTGTTCTTATTTACCGTATACAGTTTGTAGGTTGTTAGCTGGTAAAAATGAATTATTGCATCATTATTTTTCAGTATTTTTGAATACATGCCTAAAAAAACTTTTGCAGAGTACTGTATTTTATACCATTATAAGCTCTCTGTGGGAAAAGGGGAATTTTTTTCCCTCTTTAGGCTAATTCCATTTGAAAAGTTAGGTGTTGCTTAAAGTGTACCCGAATGAAAGCTACAACAAAAATCAGATACTTACCTAGGAACAGGTAAGTATCTGGTGTCCTCCTCGCCCCCAACATTGTCGTGCCATAACATAGCCGACAAAAGCTCCCCGCTGTGTATGAGCATGGCCATACTCCGCCTGTGTGAGTATGGCCATTCCTGCACAGTATGCTTGAGCCACTCCTCGTTGCTATACAGGTGCAGCTGTATTTATGCAAACACAGCACAGCCGCGTTCATGCATGGAGAGGATTGCAGCTGCGATCTTCCAGGGGGTCCCGGGCAGTGGTGGTAATGGCAAGAAGGACACGGGAAGCCTTTGGAGGATCCACAGCCTTCCCTCTACCTGGTTAAAGGACAACTGAAGTGAGTAATATATGGAGGCAGCCATATTTATTTCCTTTTATACAATATCAGTTGTGTTGCAGTCCTGCTGGTCTATTAGGATACAGCAGTGACTGAATAATGCCAGACAGAAGCATGAAGCTAATCTTTCAGATCTGACAATAATGTCAGAAACACCAGATCTGCTGCATGCTTGTTCAGGGTCTATGGCTAAAAGTATTAGAGGTAGAGGATTAGCAGGATAGCCAGGCAACTGGTATTGTTTAAAAGGAAATAAATATGGCAGCCTCCAGATCTCTCTTGCTTCAGTTGCCCTTTAAGTATCTTTTTTGTTGTTGCATCCTTCACCTTGGGTTAATCTTAATAAAAGGAACCACTATGCTCCTAAAGTTTGAGATCCTATAAGTTTAAGATGTACGGTCAATGAGATTTGTGCCTCTTTATTTATATTCTCCATTATGATTCCCTGGAGCTCTGCACTGATACTTGCTTCGTGCACACATGGATAGTCTGAGACTTTTATTGCCTTATTGCCATCACAGTCCCTATTACATTATACAATTAGGTCATGTCATCGGGTCATTTCTATTCATAATTATATGCATGGTATATCTCTTATAGTTGCGTATAGATCCTCAACAACTGTGAAAATCTGTCTTTATCAGACATTTAAAAAAGCATCATCATTGGCCACTGGTAGCAGCATTTCAAAAATGATGAAGCTTTTGAACTCTTCATGGGATGCTGTGGTTATAATCTACCTAGATTGAATGGATGGAACCTTTTTGACATCTGGATGTAGCAGCTGTAGAGACGCAAGAGCCATTGATGTTAGGCTGTGCAGGTTCCTACAGGCTGACCAATATGCTAACGTGGTATATTTCAAAGAAACTGTGCAGCAGACCCTGTAGTCAACTCATACTCTAAGGAGGGTTTTTGTGCAATTCCTTAGGAACTATAAGAAAGTTGTCAACTTGATGACCTAAGATGCATGTTAAATCAGATGAAAAATGAAGCCATATTGAATGCTTACAAATGAAACTATATTTTATCTTCTAATAGCATGAATAACAAAGTTATCCATAGTCTGGTCTAAGATTTGAGTTGAATGAAACTGTGTTAATTAGAATGCTTACAAATTATACTCTATACGCCTTTTTCTTCAATAATTAGATTTTTAAAAAGGTAACACAAATACAAAGGGGTTATCAGTCTTCTTTTTCCCTTGTTGTGTTCATATTCTGACAACGAAAACAAAAGAAACATGTAAAGCTGAGACTAAGGTAGTAAAAAGTTCTCCATGTCCTCACACCTACATTTGCTTTAAATCTGGATAACACTTAGTATTCAGCTTTTTTTTTTAAACACATGCGTCAGCTCCTTAAAGGACCTCCCAAGATCGGACAGGTCTAAGATAACCTCTGTGAAATCTGAAGGAGGACAAAAAAAAAGTAATATTATTATATCTAAGCTGATTATTCCTATTCTAGTGACATTGTAAAGAAGATGCTCAGCTGAACGCTTCATAAACCATGGGAGCAGTGAAGCATGGAAATGGTTAGGTTTCACATGAAACTCTTAGGCATTTTGAAACTTTTTCAGTAACTGAACATAAGGTTAAATGGTTAGACTTAGACAGAATTTTTTTTTCTTTATCTTCTAGAGTTTGTAGTGTTGTACATTCATCTCACATTGGTACACTGAATTCAATGAAAACATTAAAGCACAAGTTTAGTTATCAAGTGCGTCTTTTCTCATAACTGCAATAGTGTAGGGATTTTAATACGATCAAAAAAAAAGTGAGGACTTTTAACCACTTGCCGACCGCACGCTTATACCGTGCGTCGGCAAAGTGGCAGCTGCAGGACCAGCGACGCAGTATTGCGTCGCCAGCTGCAGGCTGATTAATCAGGAAGCAGCCGCTCGCGCGAGCGGCTGCTTCCTGTCAATTCACGGCGGGGTGCTCCGTGAATAGCCTGCGGGCCGCCGATGGCGGCTCGCAGGCTAAATGTAAACACAAGCGGAAATAATCCGCTTTGTTTACATTGTACGGCGCTGCTGCGCAGCAGCGCCGTAAGGCAGATCGGCGATCACCGGCCAATCAGCGGCCGGGGATCGCCGCCATGTGACAGGGGACAGCCTGTCACTGGCTGCACAGGACGGATAGCGTCCTGTGCAGCCTGGTTCACCAGGGGGGGCCAGGTAGGAGAGGGAGGGGGGGGATTTCGCCGCGGAGGGGGGCTTTGAGGTGCCCCCCCGCAACACCCGGCAGGCAGGAGCGATCAGACCCCCCCAGCACATCATCCCCCTAGTGGGGAAAAAAGGGGGGCGATCTGATCGCTCTGCCTGCACCCTGATCTGTGCTGGGGGCTGCAGAGCCCACCCAGCACAGATCAGCTAAAACAGCGCTGGTCCTTAAGGGGGGGGGAAGGGTGGGTCCTCAAGTGGAAAAAGTTACATTTGTTAATCAAGAGAATATTGCATAATGTTTGGCATTCTAGGAAACAGTTTCTTCCAGTCACATAATTACTTTGTTCTTCTGACTTCAGAGCGCAGGCTTCTACTAAAGACCCATGAATGAGATAAGTGGAGGAACAGCTTATATCAAAACATACAGTGGTGCTTGAAAGTTTGTAAATCTTTAAGATGAAAGTGAATTTAAACATCAGCTGATTTTCAAACAAGTCCTAAAAGCACATTAAGAAAACAAAGTTAAGCAAATGGAATAAAAACGATTATATTTGGTCATGTATTTATTTAAACTACTGAATATGATTGCATTTGGCAAAAGTATGTAAACTGTGCTCTCAGTCTCTGGTTTTGAACCACTTGTGCAGAAATAAAGACAACTTGATGTCTGCAGTAACTGTTGATGAAATTTAGCACATTCCTCCATACATGACATGTTGGTAGGTTTCCTCATATGAACTGTAGGTCTTTCCACAACATTTCAGCTAGATTGAAGTCAGGAGTTTGACTTGGGAGTTCTAGAACATCCACGTTATTCTTCTTTAACTATTCTTTTGTACAATGATGGTGGACTCATGCAAATTAACATTTGCAAATGTGGGATAGATCTTCAGTTGCTTAGAGGTTAGCCTGGGTTCGTTGATGGTGGACTGCTTAGTGTAATGTAAAAACTGTTTTGAATTTCCTCCATTCGTACACAATCTGTCTCACTGTTCATTGATGGAGTCCAAACTCTTTAGAGATATAACCTTTGCCAGTCTTATGGGCATCAAAAACTCGTTTCAGATGTACTCAGACACCTCCTTTGTTGGAGCCATAATACAACACATCCATAAATGTATTTTATGTATGATCAAGTTTTGCTGAATCCTCATTCCTTAAAAAAAAACAGAGTCTCTCACTCACACCTGATTGTCATCTTATTGATTGAAAACACCAGGCTCTGATTTCACTTTCAAATTATATGGTAATCCAAAGGCCACATACACACATGCCAGAGCCGGGACAAGGTCCTCCAGCACCCAAGGCTGAGACACCAAAGTGCGCCCCTCCATCCCTCCCACCCCAGCCTTCACACACAGATTGCTATTAGACTAAAAGGCGCCACAGGGCCCACAACCTCCTGAACACCTTAATATGTAGTTATATGGCTTGCAGTCACTGCCATGTATCCCCTTTTCTTATTTCTTTCTGCTTCAAACACAATTTGGAATGACAGCTGAATGAATTCTGCGCCCCCTCCTACACTGCGCCCTGAGGCTGGAGCCTCTCCAGCCTATGCCTCGGCCCTGCACACATCAGACCATAGTCTTTTGAAAATGAAAGATCACAGACCAATCTTACCACCCTTCATGTAGTATGAGAGCCATACTCTACACAGTCTTTTCTATGGAGCTGAACGCCACATCAGAAAAAAATCTTTGCAAGATGCTACACACACAGATGCTGTACAGACACAAAAGATCAGTATCTGCAAAAGATCTGTTCCTGCCAAAAATCCATTCCTGCAAATTGCAATGATAGTCTATGAGATCTGCAGATCATCATACACACATGATTTAACTGACATTCATCTGCAGATCAGATCCACCAGGATGGATGTAAACAAAGGGGATTTCTTTCCCTTTTCGTTTACAAACAGCCTGTTAGCCGCGATCGGTGGCTAACAGGCTAATCACGGAGCTCCGCACCATGAACTGGCAGGGAACGATCGCGCATGCGCGTGGCCGTTCCCTGGGAAACTGCAGCCCCAGGACTTGATGCCAATTGGCATTAGGCAGTCCTGGGGCTGCCGCCACGTTCACGCCCATTGGCAGGTAGTTAAAAATAAATAAATATGGCAGCCTCTATATATCTCTCAGTTCAGGTGTCTTTTAACCTCCTTAGCGGTAACCCCGTGCTGGACACGGGGTAAGCCGCCGGAGGGTGCCGCTCAGGCCCTGCTGGGCCGATTTTCATAATTTTTTTTTTGCTGGACGCAGCTAGCACTTTGCTAGCTGCGCCAGCACTCTGATCGCCGCCGGCCCCTGCCCGATCGCCGCTATCTGTTGCGGCGCGCGCCCCCCCCCCAGACCCCGTGCGCTGCCTGGCCAATCAGTGCCAGGCAGCGCCGAGGGGTGGTTTGGGACTCCCAATGACGTCCCAACGTCGGTGACGTCATCCCGCCCCGTCGCCATGGCGACGGGGGAAGCCCTCCCGGAAATCCCGTTCTTTGAACGGGATTTCCTGATCGAAGCGGGCGGGGGGATGCCGCTGAGCAGCGGCTATCATGTAGCGAGCCCTGGGCTCGCTACATGATTTAAAAAAAAAAACTGCTGCGCTACCCCTTGGCAGAATTTTTCATACCGCCAGGGGGGTTAATGAAGCTTCTTGTATGAAATGAAATATTTTTTCTGCACTACTCTTGCCAAGGCTTATAACTGATCCAGGGAATTGTTTACGTTGCTGAATTTCATATTTGAATTGTCGCTTCTATACTTAAAGATTATCGTACTTTGTTTCTTTATCTTCTTAAAAATGTTTTAATAATATTAAGTATTTAAGGGGAAGAAATTAAAAGAGTTTTTTTGTTTACATTGTGAATTTTTATTATTTGAAATTATGATTGTGTGTTACTGACATTCACACTTATCCAATTAACGTTGTGCCTGAGTTTTCTCCCGGAAGATAATTTTTCATCTTATCTAAAAAAAAAAAAAAAAAAAAGAACTTAACAATCCAAAAAGTACTAAAAGGAAGGTTTAAAAAAAAAGTAACCCACCAAACAAGAAATTACACAAAACTGGTTTAAGTATAGGTAAGGTTTGAAAATATTTTCTTAGAGAAAACTCTGGAGAAAAGTTAACAGGATATAGGCCACAGTTTTAAAGAGACTCTGAAGTGAGAATAAATCTCGCTTCAGAGCTCATAGTTAGCAGGGGCATGTGTGCCCCTACTAAACCGCCGCTATCGCGCCGCTAAACGGGGGTCCCTTCACCCCCAAACCCCCCACTGCAACACTTGGTCGCTCTTGGAGGCAAGGCTAACGGCTGCAGCCCTGCCTCCAGTCGCGTCTATCAGCGGCGCATCGCCGCCTTTCCCTCGCCCCTCTCAGTGAAGGAAGACAGAGGGGCGGGGGTGAGGCGGAGATATCCGCTGACAGACGCGCGTGGGGCAGGGCTGCGGCGGTTAGCCCTGCCCCAACCAGGAAGCGCTCCCCCGCTGCACCGAGGGGATTTGGGGGTGAAGGGACCCCCGTTTAGCGGCGCGATAGCGGCGGTTTAGCAGGGGCACACATGCCCCTGCTAACTATGAGGTCTGAAGCGAGATTTATTCTCGCTTCAGACTCTCTTTAATGCATAATTAAAGCGTGGCAGTTCAATACCCCTTACTTTGATTGTGGTTCTTATGAGTCAGTGCAGTTTCTAGGCTAATTTGCACTCAGAGCAAGGGTGTAAAATTTGCACTAGGTATAGGTGCCCCACCATATACGGTAGGTGATGGAGGGGTGAGCCGCGGCCACACTGGGACTCAGCTGCGGGGAGGGGAGCCAAACTTCTCCCTCTGGAGCCCCCCTCTGTGCTCCCCCCTCTTGGCAGAGTAAGTGCAAGGAAGCCTTGTATGAGCAACTCACCTCCCTTCCAGCTCCAATCAGCGATCACTTGCCGCTGTCTCCTGTGTCTGCATAGCCGCTTATACACTCTGTATTCCTGCTAATCAGGAAGTAGAGAATATATAAGCGGCTATGCAGACAGATGAAAACAGCGGCAAGTGATTAGCGCTTGGAAAGGGAGGTGAGTTGCTCATACAGGGCATTCCTGCGCTTACTCTGCCAAGACGGGGTAGCACGGAGGACAGCCCAGGGAGAGGGAGGGAGAAGTCGGGTTCCCCTCCCTGCGGCTGAGACCCAGTGAGGCTGCAGCTCCCCCCTCCATCACTGCACCCCCTCCCTCACAGCACTCAGGGCGGTCACCCGCCTGGCCCACCACTAGAAACGGGGTTGCACAAAGTAATTTTAATGCATCATTGTGCACATTTTTTGCAGTTCACATTATGATAAAAGTGATTGTAGTATTAGCATAGCACACTGATAATAATACAAAAACATCCAACATGCACAAAGTGAACAGGAGAAAAATGAGGAATTAAATGGACACTACCATCACTATGATTTTTGCATTACAAGCTGTTAATAGTATTTAGGTGTGCACATGCACACTCACTGAGCTTTTTATTGAGAGAGCCGCATTTGACCAGGAAATGGCATCAATTCTTCTAGTGGTGTAAACTTCACAAGGTGTTAAGATGTTTGTGTTAGAAATATTTCTTAGAGACTTTGGTCCATATTCACATGGCTGCTATAAATCTCCTATTCTACCACATGCCAAACCACCTCCTGCCTCTATAAAGAAAAGGCAGACTGAGGTCATGAAGATGTAGACAAATCCTGACCACACCATCTGCATGTCTCAGCAGAAATCAAGATGAACGAAACAAGCATACATTTTTGTAGTCTGCAGTAGTCCTGTTTTGCTGAGCATGTATCTACTGCAGTCTCAGCTTTCTGTTCTTGGCTAAAGGCTACGGAACCTGGTGTGAGTTGATATGTTCTGGATTTTGGGATGCTCTGCTGTAAAGATTGGTAATCAAGGTTACAGTAGCTTTTCTGTCAGCTCAAACCAGTCTGGCCATTCTTGTCTGACCTCTCTCATCGACAGATTATTTCAATCTGCAGAACTGTTGCTCACTGGATTTGTAAACTCAGTGTAGTGCATGTGAATCACAGAAGATCAGCAGTTACACAGATACTCAGACCAGCCCATCTAGCACTAACTGTTATGCCAGTGCCAAAGTCACTTAGATCACATTTTTCTCATTCTGATTCTAATCAAATACTCAGTGAGCCCTATTCAATTACAGCTATCACTCAAATAAAAAAAATCTAAATGTTGCTAAGGCAAGGAATATCGAAATTGCCTGATTCACTTCACAAATAAAACACTGCTATCTTGTTCTCAGCCTGGTGCTAAAACATAGTCTAAAAATTAAAAAGTAGCATGTGTTTATTGTTATTGCAGTGTTTGGCTGTATAACCTAACTCAATTGCAATTGCATTTTTTTCATGATAGTGTGATTGTTTATGCTATAAATAAGAAACCTGGGTAATTCTTTACTAAAGTATTTAAGTCATTTTAAAATAAAATACAAAACAAGAGTGATACGATATAACATAGTGAAGGCCATCCATGAGTATGGTTTCTATGACCCAATGGAGATCAAAAGAATAAAATGAGTAAATGGTGCAGTAGCCCAAAACAGTAGCAGCTAGGCAATACATTATAATCATATACAATTAACAGACGTATTTGTACAAGATCATCTCATATTGTCCCTACCATGTAATAAAAAAATGACAAAGAACTCTTCAGACTTCCAAGGTCAAGTGATATTACATCGGCCATCCAGAGATTGGAGGCGCTCATATTGTTTAACCAGAAGCCACACGTCAATCTTTTGGGGGCATTATTGACATGAGGAAGTGGGGGGGGGGGGGGGGAACAACCACAAGTTGAATTATCAGCCCTATTTCTGTGCAATAAACTTTTTGAGCTTCCTTCGAGTCTCACTGACTCAAAGTATAGTAGAAGGAGGCACTCCACAGGCAAGAACTTGCGTTCAGTTTTATTACATGTCGATACACACTACATGTTTCGGGCTCCGCCCTTCATCAGGCGGAGCCCGAAACATGTAGTGTGTATCGACATGTACTAAAACTGAACGCAAGTTCTTGCCTGTGGAGTGCCTCCTTCTACTATACTTTGAATCACTGTGTGGAGCAGGGGTGGTGTGCCTGCTTGGAGGAGTTGCACTGGCACTTGCTCTCTTGACTGAGGATTGAGCCATTTGAGTTAAGTTCGATTAAGAAGCTACTGGAGTCTCACTGACTGCTGTATTCTACAGGAGAGGTAAGCCAACCACTGCCCCTCCTTTTTAAACTGCTTTTAATTGTTTTATATTTTTTGGTGCCTCCACCCTTCAGTTTTACTGCTATAAATCTGTTTGGAGGTTTTTATTTACCCAAGTCCCCTCTTGGGGCCTGCCTAACCTTCAGGAGCATGACCAGTTAGAATCTTCATTAACCTGAACAGTGGCAGAAGTTCCTCCGCAGGCCTTATTGGTAGTTGAATATTTATTTTAACAAGGAAAGTACAAAAAGTTCTCGTTTCCCAAATAATCTTCTGGTATTTTTACATATAACACTAATGGCTCCTGGTATTTTCCCTTTATGTGGTTAAGGTGTGTTTTGCTTCCTTTACAGCCATTGAAATGTGATACAGTCCGTGCCCAGTAAGGTATTTTATCTGCTCTTCCTGCTCACTTTGCTTGGCAGAGCTCTGAAATATCAGTGTAGGTGAATCATGACATCCTGTGCTGTCTTGTTTACAGAACTACACAAAAAAAATGAACAAAACAGTGACCCTTTACATAACTGAAAACAAGATAAACTTTCTATACCTGTTTAGTAAACAAGCAGAGTTGTCTTTCAGAATGTGGATGAAAAGTAATTTAGAGAAGATATCATGACTGACACCAGCATTAAAATCTAGTTTTACTGAACACTCATACCAGTGTTTAGAAAGTTCAGACAATTTTCAGGTTGCAAAAGTCATTCTCATAACCGGCTGGTTTCAAACCTCCTATTCACTCTGTTTACCAATATTGAAAAGGAAGAGCTTTTCTCTGGATTGTTACCTTTGTGCTCCCATTGGCTAATTCAGCAGCAACGTACATAGCTATGTTATATTACTTTCACCAACCAGTCAGAAACAAGCACATGCATTTCATGAGGAAGAATCTCCCAGGAGATGCAGAGGGTGGTGGCTGGATAGCAGTTGGTGATTCATCCAAACTTGGTTTTCACAGTGAAATAGGTTGGCTTCCAATTTCTGGTACAAGTGGTCAATTTATCAAAGGGAAAAAATAATAAAATACCATTTGTAAAGCACTTTTCTCCCATAGAACTCAAAGCACAGATGGGTCTCCGGAGATCAATACGGGGTTGCAGGCTGGACCGTGTTAGAGGAAGTAACCGGATGGTCATAAATGTCAGGCTAAACAGGTGGCTTTTAAGTTTGGATTAAAATGCTTCCAGGGATGCAGATGTCCTGATTGGGTGCACCCGGGAGTTCCAGTGTATGGGCTGCAAGAGAGTGCGTGTGTGCACGTGTGCGCGTGTGTGTGGTGATGCAGTTGCAACAAGTCCTTCAGGTATCCAGGGCCCAGACTGTGAATGTCAAGAAGAAAAAGGGAACTGAGGGTTTTACTTTGCATCAATTCAGGTCAAAAGATCCCTTACTGAAACACAATACTAACATGGAACAGTGGTGCTGGTGATATGAACAATCATGGACTTATCACCTTATAAGATTTTGTCATCAGTGGCTGCTAGGTTTAAACATAAGTAAGAGTCTTCAGGCCAGTCATCCCTGCTCAACCCCCCCCCCCCCCTTAGTGCAACAGTCATTGATTAGTAGCTCTGTAAAATCAGCCCAGCTCAGCTGGTAGCTTTGTGCAGCTCTGACTGGACAAAGCTAATGACCAGTGTGGTAGCTCTATGGCTGATTGTGAATGGAGTAGACTCAGAAGAAGCAACACAGACTCCAGAATGAGAAATTGCAGCCACAATCACAGCAGCAGAATGGGAGTTCTCTGAGCATCCAGTGTGACAATGAATGATGTCCATTTGAATGCCACCTGCCAGGGAATTATTTAGAAGTGCTCAGATTTCTCATTTTTTGGACTCTGTGAAAAGTGGTAATGACTCACTAGTCACTACAGTACTCGCCATTTGAGTCCATGATTACCCAGACAGATCCTGATACAAAGCAGGGTTTCCAGAGAAGGTAGGAGGCTGACGCGGGTGACTATGTGGTCCCTCTGTTGTAAAACGAAAAACAGTATTTACTATGCTTTTATTGAAACCGCTTTAAAATTGTTACATCGCTGTTACAATATACCTGTGAGGGTGCATGAGTTTCAGCCTCCTGCCTCTGTTTTCAAGATTGTCAGGGGAGCAGAGATTTATGGCATGTATAGTAGTTGTGCCCTAGGGCCCACTCTTTCTGGAGACTTTTCTGGGCTTCAGATATGCCTTATCCATTCCCTACACTTACCTCTAGACCCCTGTGTTAATCCACTGGGGAATAAGACTGGATACTATACCCAACTTTTTAAAATGTTGTCTCTATGGATAGAATGGCAGGATAATATGGGGTTATCCTATATGCTTCATTCCTTTTTAGACTTATCTTGGTGTATCCTTTCCTCTGACCACTGCCCTTCGACCCATCACCTGGAGAATTATTTTACCATTTTTTTTGTTCGGTTAACTTAATGGTTACATTGCACTCAGATGGTTGTCTACCTTTCCTGACCCCATCTGCCTTCCCTGGCTCAACTGCAATGAAATGGTTAACACCCTTGAGCCATTTCCCATTCCCTTAGGCCTCATTTGTTTTAATGTTTCTCATTTGGTTGGTACTTTTTCTATCAAATAAACATGTATCTGTATCAATGCATACTATCATAACCGTACATGAAGGATTTATAGGGAACCAGAGATGAGAGGCATATGAAGGCTGCTAGATTTACTTCCTTTTAAACAATGCCCACCAATGCAAACCTGCTATGGTACAGCACTCCCGAATGCAACCATGCAAAGTTTAGTAATACACAGAAAACAACCACAGCTCTGGAGAAGGTTGATAAAACCTGCTACTTTATCAGAGAAGAAGAGCTCACAGGTTTCAGGTGAAAAATAAGCTCTTAACTATACCTCATGAAAAAGGCATTTTTTTTTTTTTGCTTAACACACACAAGCGATCACTGACCTAAGATAATGGTAAACCATTCTCCACCTGATGGAGGCCCAGCAGTGGCCATTGGATCCAAGTGTGGTTTTCACATTGGTGATAGATCTGTCACCTGGATACTCGCACACTCAAAAAAATTCATCCAAAATCATATTTAAAATACTAAAATGGTCCGCTGTATGCAACAGTAACTTTAATCTCTGCCCTAATCCTAAGGCCCTGTAAAAAATGAGAGTGACGTAGGAAGCACTATTCGGTGGCTGGGGACAAAACAACTGGCCAAATAATCCAGTTTGGCTGCTTGTTACATGCCCCCAATTGTGGAGTTTGCTGAAGACAAGGAATGCCATCACACTCTTGGCTGAAACAACCAGAAATTATTGTTTCTGCTTCCAAGAGTCTTATGTCTACATAAGGCTAAACAGTAGCAGCCCTTCGCAAATACATTACTACTGATAGTATAAACCTTACCATCAGAATAACTAACAAAGCCAGTATCCCGTTTAGTCTGCTGCTTTTACCTTATTGGAGCCAAAAGTGTAACAAAGTTTTGCTTGCATCTAAATATGTGCAAGGTCTTTCTCCAGGACAGACAGGGCAGACTATTTTGCATGAAAGTTGTATGTTCGGCATGGAATGGAAACTTTTTCTTACCTAGTGAGTTTTGATTTTCTTTAGCAAGTATTGGGATCCAAAACCTTCTATGTTGCACAGTAAATCGGGTGACACTCACTACATCTTAATTTGGCCATAAACAACAATTTTTGTGGCCTATTCAGTCACTGATAAAATCTTCCATAAGCTGCAACCAACTTTTTAAACTGATAATTTTTTGGTTGATTTTGGGTAGTCTGTCAATTCTGATTGGGCAGCGGCGTGGTCTAATGGCGTATGGCATCCCAACCCACTGCATGTAGAGAGATAATGCAAAATGCATACATTAACAGTGACAACGAAGATATTGTTCATTGACTATATGTGACAACAGGCTGATATCATGCGGTACGACTTTCTACAAAGAACTCAATGCCCCACTGTGAACCTAGCCTAAATGAATTGAATTAAATTCATGTATCCCCTAATTCTTATCCCCAAACGCAGACTTGTTTTGTGAGAAGACCCACAGGAAAGTCAGCATGGAACCTGACTGCAGGGAGGAAGCTTGGATGTGCCCTTCAAGCTGAACGTTACTTATCCCCATCCCTGCCGCCTTCCCATTTTATCTCAGGGAAGGTAGGCTTTTAAAATTTACTTTACCATATCTGGTAGTCCTAGATATCAACCCAAGTATGGGCTTGGGAAACAGTGCAGCCCATTGCACTGCAAAGCTACTCTTCAAGGAGCATGTGCTAAGTGTTTTGATGATTAGCTGTGCAAAATAATATAAGAGACACAAGAGTGGCTGGGCAAAATTAGAAATTCTGTTGTATTTCATAGTTTACTTGAACTTCCTCTTTAAACCGAAGGGTACGTAATATTTTTTTGGCAACAGATGACGGCAAGAAAAAAAAACCTGCATTTTGAGTTGTGTGTGAGTAAATGAGAAACTAGACAATGTGATCTGCAAGAACATGCAAAGCATAAAAATCTGTTTTTTGCTATTACGTGCCAACATTCATGGGGAAAACATGTAAAAATTACCTAGACATCTGGCAGAGATTTTTTAAAAAATTAGTTTTTATGTATAGAATCATTGGTGCTTGTGACCCGCTTTTTACTGGCTTCTTGAGTCAGCTATCACAAGAGACATCCCACACGCGGGGGGAATATGGTCCAGGCCACAGATGACATACCACTATTCAAATATGTTTCGAAGATGTTGCAGAAAGTATTTTTAGGTTAAAGCAACACGCGCATTTATAAAAATATCACATGGGTTCCTCAAAATAACTAATTTTTCCTGGTAAGAAATATTAAACAGAAGTCAAATGAAACAGAAAGAGGATTTATTCTTCGTTTGGCAGTTAATAGATCAGTGTTCCTAAAACTTTGCTCCAGCATATTTCACCATTATGGATTGTCACAGTGTTTAGGTGACCATGCAAAAAAATAAAAACAAATTAAAGGTGACCTTAACCCGGAGGGGAAAAAAAAAAAAAAAAGTTTCACTTACCAAGGTTGCCCCAAGCCCCCTGCAGCCGTTCTGTGCCCACTCAGCTCCTCGTGTGTCCTTCGGTCCCCACCGTGGGTTAGTGTAGTTTTCGGCCATCTGAGAGTCGGCCCCCGGCAATGAGTACTCTTCTTCGCATTCCCCGGCAATGCATACTCTTCTTCGCCTTCCCCGCCAAGCGCATCCTGCGTCAGGCGCAAGCCTACTGCGCCTGTGCATCATGCGCTTGATGGTGGGGAAGGCGAAGAAGAGTAGGTGTTTCCAGGGGGCCAAAAACGAAACTAACCTGCAGAGGGGACCGGAGGACACTTGAGGAGCTGCAAGGGCACAGGACAGCTGCAGGGTAAGTGAAACTGGTTTTCCCCCTGGGTTAAGGTTCCCTTTAAGTGTGCAGTGACAACAAACACTATTTTGCTCCCAGAAAATGAGGCTGTAAATATGGCACCACTTTATGTATAGAATAATCAAATAAGTTTATTATTTCACAGTAAGGATAAAAATGCAATTACACTTACAAGGTCTAATAATATTACTCCACTTCCATACGTGAGGTAGTAGAATAGAACAGTAATAATACATAAGAAAATAGCTTACAGTAATAGAATCTTTGTGGGTCCAATAAGGACCGCACTAGGATTGAAACCCAGTTTTTTTTAATCAATGCAATCAATGTAATGACAATATATGTAATGACAATATATACAAACAAACTTGAATGAAAGTAGAATGAGAAAAAATGGCTGTACCCACACTAGAGCGATTTAAAGTGCCATGCCAGATAAGCTGGTGCAGAGAGGGTAAAGTGCCAGGTGTGCCCTCATTTTCCAGGAGATAATTATGGCAGCCTCCATATTCTTCTCATTACAGTTGTCCTTCAAAGCAAACCATGTGGGGCAATTATACAAGTTAGATACTCACCTAAATAGAGGGAAGTATATGGGTGATCTAGAGCAGAGCTCCCCAACCCAGACCTCAGGGCCCACCAACAGTACATGTTTTGCAGGAAACCACAAAGATGCACAGGTGAGTTAATTAGTGTCTCAGCAGAGCTGATGATCTACCTCTGTGGATTTCCACAAAACATGCATTGTTGGTGGGCCTTGAGGACACAGTTGTGGAACACTGATCTACAGGCTTCTCTAATCGTCGTCTACCCAACCACTGCGCGCTGGGACCCTCTTTTTTGTGGCTGCACTCCTGACCATGCAAGGGCACGGTTGCACTACGAATGAGTAATCAGTGTTCACAAACGCCTTCATGCTGCGCCTCACTCGCACCTCCACAGTACAGCCATGCTTGTACGCAGAGGGAAGCACAAGAACATGTTCAACAAGCTTTTGTAGAATATGTTCAATGGGTACCGGTGCTGTAACTGCTATGCAAAGAATGGTACAGTAACAAATAGTGCAAAAAAGCCATGGGGCACCTAGAGAAAAATGGATTACCCTGCATCCAATTTGTTTTCAAATGAGGTATAAGTTACCTCATTTTAATTAAAATGAGTTGTAGAATAATTTTTGGTGTGTCTTACAACTTGGACCCATGTCACATTTAAAGGATACCCGAACGGACATGTGACATAATGAGATAGAAACGTGTATGTACAGTGCCAAGCACACAAATAACTGTGCTGTATGCAAATGGCTCACTCAGTCCTGACAGGAAGTGACTACAGTGTGACCCTCACTGATAAGAAATTCCCCTTTTTTACCTCTTTCTTGCTCTCAGAAGCCATTTTAAATAGGAAAGTTTTTTATAGTTGGAATTTCTTATCAGTGACGGTCACGCTGTAGTCACTTCCTGTCAGGACTGAGTCAGCCACTTGCATACCTGATATTTAACTCTTTCAGGCAGAGAAAGAAAAAAAAGGAACACAGCATAGTTATTTGTGTGCTAGGCACTGTACAAACAAGTCTATCTCATGTCACATGTCACTTCAGGTATCCTTTAAAATAGGCAGGGATAAATCCAATCCATCATAGAAAAGTAATTTTTAAGATCATGATTAAACATAGAAATGTTTCAGAAAAACTATGCGAGTCATTAGCTTACAAAACACCCACTTTTGAATAACCCAGATTTTTCCGCTTTCCATAATGGTGACATTTGTGGCCTCTTTCTGGGGTCCTGACTCTTCCGAAACTATGCAAACAAAGTATGGCTCTTAAATACTTTGTGCAAAAAATTGGTCTGTAGAAAGCCACATGCGCACTTCAGAGTTAATGGCCTGCAACATCCCTAGCTAGCTATCAACTGAGACAAATGTGGCATCATTTTTACTGTGATAAGTAGTAGAATAGATTTTAGGGTGTTTTGGGGTTGGGTGTTCTGATGCTTTTGATCCAGTTTCCCACTAAAACAAGTAACATTTCTTTTCATATACAGGATCTTCTCAAAAAATTAGCATATTGTGATAAAGTTAATTATTTTCTGTAATGTACTGATAAACATTAGACTTTCATATATTTTAGATTCAAATACACACACCTGAAGTAGTTCAAGCCTTTTATTGTTTTAATATTGATGATTTTGGCATACAGCTCATGAAAACCCAAATTTCCTATCTCACAAAATTAGCATATTTCATCCGACCAATAAAAGAAAAGTGTTTTTAAAACAAAAAAAAGTCAACCTTCAAATAATTATGTTCAGTTATGCACTCAATACTTGGTCGGGAATCCTTTTTCAGAAATGACTGCTTCAATGCGGCGTGGCATGGAGGCAATCAGCCTGTGGCACTGCTCAGGTGTTATGAAGGCCCAGGATGCTTCGATAGCGTCCTTAAGCTCATCCAGAGTGTTGGGTCTTGCGTCTCTCAACTTTCTCTTCACAATATCCCACAGATTCTCTATGGGGTTCCGGTCAGGAGAGTTGGCCGGCCAATTGAGCACAGTAATACCATGGTCAGTAAACCATTTACCAGTGGTTTTGGCACTGAGAGCAGGTGCCAGGTCGTGCTGAAAAATGAAATCTTCATCTCCATAAAGCTTTTCAGCAGATGGAAGCATGAAGTGCTCCAAAATATCCTGATAGCTAGCTGCATTGACCCCGCCCTTGATAAAGCACAGTGGACCAACACCAGCAGCTGACATGGCACCCCAGACCATCACTCACTGTGGGTACTTGACACTGGACTTCAGGCATTTTTGCATTTCCCTCTCCCCAGTCTTCCTCCAAACTCTGGCACCTTGATTTCCGAATGACATGTAAAAGTTGCTTTCATCCGAAAAAAGTACTTTGGACCACTGAGCAACAGTCCAGTGCTGCTTCTCTGTAGCCCAGGTCAGGTGCTTCTGCCGCTGTTTCTGGTTCAAAAGTGGGTTCATGCTTCCATTTGCTGAAAAGCTTTATGGAGATGAAGATTTCATTTTTCAGCACGACCTGGCACCTGCTCACAGGGCCAAAACCACTGGTAAATGGTTTACTGACCATGGTATTACTGTGCTCAATTGGCCTGCCAACTCTCCTGACCTGAACCCCATAGAGAATCTGTGGGATATTGTGAAGAGAAAGTTGAGAGACGCAAGACCCAACACTCTGGATGAGCTTAAGGCCGCTATCGAAGCATCCTGGGCCTCCATAACACCTGAGCAGTGCCACAGGCTGATTGCCTCCATGCCACGCCGTAGTGAAGAAGTCATTTCTGCAAAAGGATTCCCAACCAAGTATTGAGTGCATAACTGAACATAATTATTTGAAGGTTGACTTTTTTTTTTTGTTTTAAAAACACTTTTCTTTTATTGGTCGGATGAAATATGCTAATTTTTTGAGATAGGAAATTTGGGTTTTCATGAGCTGTATGTCAAAATCATCAATATTAAAACAATAAAAGGCTTGAACTACTTCAGGTGTGTGCATTTGAATCTAAAATATATGAAAGTCTAATGTTTAACCACTTCCCGGCCGCCGTATTGACAATTGGCGGCCGGGAAGTGCACCCCGCAAGGACCGCCGTATTGACAAATGGCGGCGGTCCTTGTAGGGGCATGGGCGGAGCGATCGCGTCATCCGTGACGCGATCCTCCGCCTCCGCCTGGCGCCGCTCACCCGCCGCAACATCCCACCGGCCATACGGAAGCGCCGGCGGGATGTTAACCCGACGATCGCCGCATACAAAGTGTATAATACACTTTGTAATGTTTACAAAGTGTATTATACAGGCTGCCTCCTGCCCTGGTGGTCCCAGTGTCCGAGGGACCACCAGGGCAGGCTGCAGCCACCCTAGTCTGCACCAAGCACACTGATTTACCCCCCCTGCCCCAGATCGCCCACAGCACCCATCAGACCCCCCCCCCTGCCCACCCCCCAGACCCCTGTTTGCACCCAATCACCCCCCTAATCACCCATCAATCACGCCCTGTCACTATCTGTCAACGCTATTTTTTTTTATCCCCCCCCCTGCTCCCTGCCCCCTCCTGATCACCCCCCACCCCTCAGATTCTCCCCAGACCCCCCCCCACCAGACCACCCCCCCCCCTGTTTACTGTATGCATCTATCCCCCTGATCACCTGTCAATCACCCATCAATCACCCCCTGTCACTGCCACCCATCAATCAGCCCCTAACCTGCCCCTTGCGGGCAATCTGATCACCCCCCCACACCAATAGATCGCCCGCAGATCCGACATCAGATCACCTCCCAAATCCATTGTTTACATCTATTCTCTCCTCTAAACACCCACTAATTACCCATCAATCACCCCCTATCACCACCTGTCACTTTTACCTATCAGATCAGACCCTAATCTGCCCCTTGCGGGCACCCAATCACCCGCCCACACGCTCAGATTGCCCTCTGACCCCCCCTTATCAATTCACCAGTGCATTAATTACATCTGTTCTTCCCTGTAATAACCCACTGATCACCTGTCAATCACCTGCCAATCACCTATCACCCATCAATCACCCCCTGTCACCCCCTGTCACTGCCACCCATCAATCAGCCCCTAACCTGCCCCTTGCGGGCAATCTGATCACCCACCCACACCATTAGATAGCCCGCAAACCCGCCGTCAGATTACCTCCCAAATGTATCGTTTACATCTGTTATCTTCTCTAAACACCCACTAATTACCCATCAATCACCCCCTATCACCACCTGTCACTGTTACCTATCAGATCAGACCCTAATCTGCCCCTTGCGGGCACCCAATCACCCGCCCACACGCTCAGATTGCCCTCTGACCCCCCCTTATCAATTCGCCAGTGCATTAATTACATCTGTCCTTCCCTGTAATAACCCACTGATCACCTGTCAATAACCTGCCAATCACCTATCACCCATCAATCACCCCCTGTCACTGCCACCCAACAATCAGCCCCTAACCTGCCCCTTTGCGGGCAATCTGATCACCCACCCACACAAATAGATCGCCCGCAGATCCGACATCAGATCACCACCCAAGCGCAGCGTTTACATCTATTCTCTCCTCTAAACACCCACTAATTACCCATCAATCACCCCCTATCACCACCTGTCACTGTTACCCATCAGATCAGACCCTAATCTGCCCCTTGCGGGCACCCAATCACCCGCCTACACGCTCAGATTGCCCTCAGACCCCCCCTTATCAATTCGCCAGTGCAATATTTACATCTGTTCTTCCCTGTAATAACCCACTGATCACCTGTCAATCACCTGCCAATCACCTATCACCCATCAATCACCCCCTGTCACTGCCACCCATCAATCACCCCCTGTCACTGCCACCCATCAATCACCCGCTGTCACTGCCACCCAACAATCAGCCCCTAACCTGCCCCTTGCGGGCAAACTGATCACCCACCCACACCAATAGATCGCCCGCAGATCCGACATCAGATCACCACCCAAGCGCAGTGTTTCCATCTATTCTCTACCCTAAACACCCACTAATTACCCATCAATCACCCCCTGTCACTGCTACCTATCAGATTAGACCCCTATCTGCCCCTAGGGCACTCAATCACCCGCCCACACCCTCAGAATGCCCTCAGACCCCAGCCCTGATCACCTCGCCAGTGCATTGCTTGCATCTATTCCCCCCTCTAATCACACCTTGAGACACCCATCAATCACCTCCTGTCACCCCCTAGCACACCTACCCATCAGATCAGGCCCCAATTTGCCCCGTGTGGGCTCCTGATCACTCGGCCAAACCCTCAGATCCCCCTCAGACCCCCTTCCGATCACCTCCCCAGTGCATTGATTGCATCTATTTTCCCCTCTAACCACCCCGAGACACCCATCAATCACCTCCTGTCACCCCCCTAGCACTCCTATCCATCAGATCAGGCCCAATACAACCTGTCATCTAAAAGGCCACCCTGCTTATGACCGGTTCCACAAAATTCGCCCCCTCATAGACCACCTGTCATCAAAATTTGCAGATGCTTATACCCCTGAACAGTCATTTTGAGACATTTGGTTTCCAGACTACTCACGGTTTTGGGCCTGTAAAATGCCAGAGCGGTATAGGAACCCCACAAGTGACCCCATTTTAGAAAAAAAAAAGACACCCCAAGGTATTTTGTTAGGTGTATGACGAGTTCATAGAAGATTTTATTTTTTGTCAAAAGTTAGCGGAAATTAATTTTTATTGGTTTTTTTTCCCAAAGTGTCATTTTTCACTAACTTGTGACAAAAAATAAAATCTTCTATGAACTCGCCATACACCTAACAGAATACCTTGGGGTGTCTTCTTTCTAAAATGGGGTCACTTGTGGGGTTCCTATACTGCCCTGGCATTTTAGGGTCCCTAAACCGCGAGGAGTAGTCTAGAAAACAAATGCTTCAAAATGATCTGTGAATAGGACGTTGGGCCCCTTAGCGCACCTAGGCTGCAAAAAAGTGTCACACATGTGGTACCGCCGTACTCAGGAAAAGTAGTATAATGTGTTTTGGGGTGTATTTTTACACATACCCATGCTGGGTGGGAGAAATTTCTATGTAAATGGACAATTGTGTGTAAAAAAATCAAACAATTGTCATTTACAGAGATATTTCTCCCACTTAGCATGGGTATGTGTAAAAATACACCCCAAAACGCATTATACTACTTCTCCTGAGTACGGCGGTACCACATGTGTGGCACTTTTTTACACCCTAAGTACGCTAAGGGGCCCAAAGTCCAATGAGTACCTTTAGGATTTCACAGGTCATTTTGCGACATTTGGTTTCAAGACTACTCCTCACGGTTTAGGGCCCCTAAAATGCCAGGGCAGTATAGGAACCCCACAAATGACCCCATTCTAGAAAGAAGACACCCAAAGGTATTCCGTACGGAGTATGGGGAGTTCATAGAAGATTTTATTTTTTGTCACAAGTTAGCGGAAAATGACACTTTGTGAAAAAAAACTATTAAAATCAATGTCCGCTAACTTGTGACAAAAAAATAAAAACTTCTATGAACTCACCATACTCCTAACGGAATACCTTGGGGTGTCTTCTTTCTAAAATGGGGTCATTAGTGGGGTTCCTATACTGCCCTGGCATTTTAGGGGCCCTAAACCGCGAGGAGTAGTCTTGAAACAAAAATGACCTGTGAAATCCTAAAGTTACTCATTGGACTTTGGGCCCCTTAGTGCAGTTAGGGTGCAAAAAAGTGCCACACATGTGGTATCGCCGTACTCGGGAGAAGTAGTATAATGTGTTTTGGGGTGTATTTTTACACATACCCATGCTGGGTGGGAGAAATACCTCTGTAAATGACAATCTTTTGATTTTTTTTTACACACAATTGTCCATTTACAGAGGTATTTCTCCCACCCAGCATGGGTATGTGTAAAAATACACCCCAAAACACATTGTACTACTTCTCCCGAGTATGGCGATACCACATGTGTGACACTTTTTTGCACCCTAACTGCGCTAAAGGGCCCAAAGTCCAATGAGTACCTTCAGGATTTCACAGGTCATTTTGAGAAATTTCGTTTCAAGACTACTCCTCACGGTTTAGGGCCCCTAAAATGCCAGGGCAGTATAGGAACCCCACAAATGACCCCATTTTAGAAAGAAGACACCCCAAGGTATTCCGTTAGTAGTATGGCGAGTTCATAGAAGATTTTATTTTTTGTCACAAGTTAGCGGAAATTGATTTTAATTGTGTTTTTTCACAAAGTGTCTTTTTCCGCTAACTTTTGACAAAAAATAAAATCTTCTGGATACAGTAAACTCAGTTTTCAAGTCCCAGCAAATGTGTCTGTATAAATATACAATGTATGACCAATTCTGATATAGAAAACTTCTGATAATAAACTACAGTGGAATGCGAAAGTATGGGCAACCTTGTTAATTTTCATGATTTTCTTGTACAAATCCTTGGTTGTTACGATAAAAAAATGTCAGATAAATATATCATATAGGAGACACACACAGTGATATTTGAGAAGTGAAATGCATTTTATTGGATTTAACAGAAAGTGTGCAATAATGGTTTAACCTCCCTGGTAGTATGATATGTGCGGCTGCGCGGCCGCGAGAGGTTTTTTTTCAAATTTTTTCTTTTTTAGCATGTAGCTAGCCTAGCTACATGCTTCCACCCTCCCTGCGGCGTCCCCCCGTAGTCTCCGATCACCGCCGGCGCCGCTTGCCCATAAGGAAATCCCGTTCTGAACGGGATTTCCTTGAGGGCTTCCCCCGTCGCCATGGCGACGAACGGAGTGACGTCATCGACGTCACAGGGAATCCCAATTCACCCCATAGCACTGCCTGGCGCAGTTGGCCAGGCAACGGCACATCGGCGGCGATCAGGCCAAACACGCAGCTGCGTGTTTGAAAAAAAAAAATGTAAATCGGCCCAGCAGGGCCTGAGCGGCACCCTCCGGCGGCTTACCCACTGTCACACACGGGGTTACCGCCAAAGAGGTTAAACAAAATTAGGCAGGTGCATACATTTGGGCACCACAAAAAAAATGAAAAGAAATCAATATTTAGTAGATCCTCCTTTTACAGAAATTAGTCTCTAAACGCTTCCTGTAGGTTCCAATGAAAGTCTCGATACTGGTTGAAGGTATTTTGGACCATTCCTCTTTACAAAACATCTCTAGTTCATTCAGGTTTGATGGATTCCGAGCATGGACAGTTCTCTTTAACCTCCCTGGCGGTCAATTGATTTGTGGCTGCGCGACCGCGGGAGGTTTTTTTAGCCTGATTTTTTTTTTATCACCTAGCACTAGCTACATGATTCCCCCCTCCCAGCAGCGTCCCTCCCACCCCTTCGATCGCCTCCGGCGATCAAGCCCATCCGGAAATCCCGTTCTAAACGGGATTCCCTTCAGGGATTCCTCCGTTGCCATGGCGACGAGCGGAGTGACGTCATTGAAGTCGTGACGTCACAGGAAGTCCCGATCCACCCCATAGTGCAGCCTGGCGACGATTGGCCAGGCTGCGCAAGGGGTATGCGGGGGGGGGGGGGGGGGGCCCTGTATCGTGGCAGGTAGCTGCGTGTTTGAAAAAAAAAATTATGCAAATCAGCCCAGCAGGGCCTGAGCAATCCTCCACGGCGGCTTACCCCGAGCCCAGCTCGGGATTACCGCCATGGAGGCTAACGCACACCACAGATTTTCAATTGTAGTCAGGTCTGGGGATGGAGATGACCATTCCAGAACATAGTCCTTGTTCCTCTGCATGAATGCCTTATTGGATTTTGAGCAGTGTTTAGGGTCGTTGTCTTGTTGAAAGATCCAGCCCTGGCGCAGCTTCAGCTTTGTCACTTATTCTTGGACATTGGTCTCCGATACTGAGTAGAATCCATGCGTCCCTCAACTTTGACAAAATTCCCAGTCCCTGCACTGCCCACAAACCCCTACAGCATGATGGAACACCACCATATTTCACTGTAGGTAGCAGGTGTTTTTCTTGGATTGCTGAGTTTTTCCTCCATGCATAACGCCCCTTGTTATGCCCAAATAACTCAATTTTAGTTTCATCAGTCCACAGCACCTTATTCCAAAATGAGGCTGGCTTGTCCAAATGTGCTTAAGCATACCTTAAGCGGCTCTGTTTGTGCTGTGGGCGGAGAAAAGGCTTCCTCTGCATCTCTCACATACAGCATCTCCTTGTGTAAAGTGCGCCGAATGGTTGAACGATGCACAGTGACTCCATCTGCAGCAAGACGATGTAAGTCTTTGGTGCTGGTCTGTGGGTTGATGCTGACTGTTCTCACCATTCGTCGCTTTTGTCTATCAGAGATTTTTCTTTGTCTGCCACTTTGAGCCTTAACTTGAACTGAGCCTGTGGTCTTTCATTTCCTCAATATGTTCCTAACTTTGGAAACAGACAGCTGAAATCTCTGAGACAGCTTTCTGTATCCTTCCCCTAAACCATGATGGTGAACAATCTTCAGGTCATTTTAGAGTTGAGACCCCCATGTTGCTACTCTTCATAGAAAATTACAAGAGGAGGGAAACTTACAACTGACCCCCTTAAATACTCTCTCATAATTGAATTGACCTGTGTATGTAGGTCAGGGGTCACTGAGCTTACCAAGCCAATTTGAGCTCCAATAATTAGTTTTAAATGTTTTGGAATCAATAAAATGACAACATTGCCCACATTTATGCACCTGCCTAATTTTATTTAAACAATTATTGCGCATGGTCTATAAATCCAATAAACTTTATTTCACTTCTCAAATATCACTGTGTGTGTCTTCTCTATATGATATATTTAAGCAACATTTTTTATCATAACAGCCAACGAGGTATACAGGAAAATCATGACAATTAACAAGGCTGCCCAAACTTTTGCATCCCACTATGTGTGCCCCAACATCTTGTATACAGGAACAAAGTCTGAAGATGGCTCATTAGTCAAAGGTTCACTGTTTTTCTTTTCAGTTAGCCAATAAATAGTATTTTGTTTAAAACTTCAAAACTTCCTGCTGACTGATTTTAAGATGTCTTAACTTGTCCTAAGTGCTAACACCTGAGCTTATGCTAGGTACACTCAATGCAATTTTCTGACAGATTTACTGGCAGATCGACTATTTCCAACATGATTTTTCATAGAAGTGAAGGTAAAATCAATTGAAAAATAGCGGAAATCAGATCAGACATGCTGGAAATAATCTGACAGTACACTACATCTATGCCAGCGTGTGTAGTTTGGGATCCTTCTACTTAACGGTTATGTGGTTTGGATGGGCTTCTCTCCATTGCACTGCACTTTCACCTACTTGTGACCGACTGCAGCCAGTAGCACAGAGGACAAAGAAGCAGCGCATGCTCTGTCCACTCACGCTCCTTGTAATTTGGCACCCCTGTACGGATGTGCACAGCAGCCGAGGCTGGGAGTGTTATGGGTATGAGTACTTGACAAGTGCTGCTCATACATGAGTGTCATTTCTTAAAGAGAAACTCCAACCAAGAATTGAACTTTTTCCCAATCAGTAGCTGATACCCCATTTTACATGAGAAAGACAATGATTTTCACAAACAGACCATCAGGGGGCGCTGTGTGACTGATTTTGTGCTGAAACCCCTCCCACAAGAGGCTCTGAATACCGCGGTACTGCTGGCAAACTGCCACAATGTAACAATGTTCAGAGACAGGAAATAGCTGTTATTAGCTGTCTAACAGACAGAGCAGCTAGAAACAGCTAAATAACCTGCCCACAGTAACAATGTCACCATGTAATAAATGTCAGAATGTGAATCTGGGAGAGGAAAGATTTTACAATGAGCAAACACTGACTAAATCATTTATACATAATTATGGTAAAAAATGAAGCACTTTTTTTACTACATTATTTTCACTGGAGTTCCTCTTTAAGTAAGCAAGCCCAGAACACTGCTGTGCATCCAGGAGTGCAAAATTACATGGAGTGGACAGAGAAAGTACTGTTTCCTTGTTGAACAGTGGGCAATGCAGCAACAAAACAGAGGGGAGCCCATTGAAACCAGTGATCACTAGTCAGAGTTGGACAGAATGAGGGGGGGGGGGGGAGGCAGTTGGTAACAGTCGGCCTACGGCACTGGAAGGTACAAATTCGGCCCTGGCTGGCCCTTGTGGCTCAAACCACTGATTTTCAACAATATAGGTAGGGTGAAGCATGTCATTTATAACAATAGCTAGAAAAGGAACACTAATTATAAAATAAATGCAGCAAATTAGTTTCACAATTTATTAATCACTTAATTTAATGACCGCTATATTGCACATATAATCTAACATCTAAAAACAATCACATATGGCTCTTGCCTAATCCACTTTTGAGCATATAATTACACTTTACATAGCAGACAGCCCAGGTTAGCTAAAAGGAAGAACTTAATTTTAAATAGTGCACTGTCAACTTCCTATAAAGAAAGAAAAAAAAAAGTCAGTGACTCCTTTAAGTAAAAGGCCAGCCCATTTCCATTAAGCAGCAATTGGACATGAAAAATCTTTTATTGTGATTTGTAAGTTCGTAAACGTCCATGTCAGGTAATCCATTAGTGTAAAAAATAAATAAACTATTGCATGCCTCCTGTGCCACAATGAAAACAAGGAGCATAATTCCAACTCATGTGCCCCTATTAAAGGGATTTTCCCATGGATCTCTGGACAGGCTGTGTGAAATCAATCCACTTTTCTTGTGCACTGTAGGTTGGAATCCTAGGCTTTCTAAAAGTAAGATCCGCTTACTCTCTGCTCTGATTCACACATGCTCAGAAACACCATATAGGAGTGTATTTTATCCTGCCTACCAACAAGTTTCACCGATGTATAATAAGGGTGTAGTTCATGATCAAGCCCAACCCCATTTATACACAATTTACTTCCATTTAAAAGGACCGCTAAATTAAAGATATTTTTTACAGCATTATATTCATATTCCATTATTTCCACAAATAGCAAAAACATCATTGCACAGTCCTGGAAAGGAAAAAAATTCAGGTCATGAAATGTATGTGTCATGCACGTGTGTCTGGCAAACCAGGTGATTTTGGTACCAGCACTGTGTGCCCAATTTGAGCGCCCAGAGGTTCAGACAGGCACCACACAAATGGGGTGTTGAGCAATTCATCCAGCAGCAATACCCGGTGCCTGAATTAAGTGCCCACCCAACTCGGAGGGGAACAGTAATGAGTGCAGGCCCGGAGTTTGTGCAGGAGCAGGGAGAGCCGATTTTCAGCAGGTCTGACAAGTTCTTTGACTACAGAAATAGTTGACTTACTAGATTTGAAGGACATTGTAAATGGGAAGGGGAACTAAGGTGCATACATTGATCGGGTCACTCTAAAGCGGTATTGAACTCTGACATAATATTTAATAAAAAGGTGTTTTTCTATGTTTTATACCCCAGTGTTATCAAATTTGCTTTTGTGCACAAGTATTCCTTTAGAAATTACAAGTTCTCAAAGTACAGTTTATTTGCTCTGAAAGCTGCCATTGCATTTTATTCATAGCTACAGTATTTATTGTAATGTACTCAGTGAATTTTTCTGAGCTGTGCCTGATCTGGACACATTAGGAGTTTCACCACTGCCAGGGAATGATTACATTCCTCTCTTGCTACAATTAAGTAAACACAAGATAAAGTTATTCCCTATGCGGATCTCATTGCAGGGAGCTTTCTATTTAAAAATAAGCCCTGTGTTTAACTGTATGAATGCTGTTCTGCTAAAAAAAAAAAATAAAGAAAATGTGGTAGTATATTATATGCTGTAAAATCTTTTAGAGCAAATAATTGAAATCGCTGAATTTCATATCACTTTAAGCAAATTCACAAATGAGTACCAGATACATACAGGTGAAAAACGAAAAATTAGAATAGCTTGCAAAAGTCCATTTATTTCAGTAATTTAACTTAAAGTTGAAACTAAGAAATAGGAACCCTTTGCAGGTGTTGTGAATTAATTAGCTGAGTAGAGTCTGACACTGAGCATAGAATATTGACCATTTTCACAATATTCTAATGGTCCGAAAGTTTGGAGTTCTCATAAGCTGTAAGCCATAATTATCAAAATTATAACAAAAAGGATTGAAATATCTTGTTTTGCATGTAATGAGTATGTCATATGTTTCACGTTTTAAGCTGAACTACTAAAATAAATGGACTTTTGCACAATATTCTAATTTTCGAGTTTCATCTGTAACTGCACTCACTTCCACTCAACCCCTGTTGTGCAACACTGGGTGCAATTTTTATTCAAAGTACTCAATTTACACTTGTACTTTTTCTAATACTTTTGCAATCAGGGCAAGTCTGCCTATATATCTTGTGCGTATGGAATTGCACACAATGTGAAATGTTCTACCTTAATGGAATCACTAAATGCATTGTAATTCATAACTATGTATGCTGTGCTAAGAAGCAAATGAAAATGTTGACAACAGATCATGGAAGGAAACCAGGTCCCTAATTTTCGATCTTTTGTTCCAATCCTGGCAGTTACAAATACAGAAATATCAGAGGTGTTTCGGCCAGCATACGTTGTCAAGCTGTGCTACAGGTTTCCCAAACCATTCTTTAAGTCTCACCATCAGTGCATGTTTTAGAGATGTCAATGAAATTCCAGCTTGTGTGCAATTTTTTTATACAAATGGTATGCAACTTGGAATTGGGCCAATCCATTCAAAAGGAAGATGACTTGTGATCGTTTTCCCAATTCTACCCTTCCTCCTACTGACTGAGGGACCATATCTTATGCAATATACCCAGTTCTTAAAATGATCCAGAATTTCCTGATCAGAAATCGATCAAGGGATGGCAATTGTTTTACTATCTTGCACTACTACTATTTTGGCCCTGCATTTGCAAAATAAAAATAACTTGACTTTCAGTGGAACTAGCACTTCTTCACGGTCTTCCCTCCAGTGAACGCCTCTTATGTGTCAAGCAGGTGAACATCTGGATTCTTCCCCTCATCAAATTGTGAATTATGCCTAAACTTCCCAAGAATACATTTTTTTTTACAAAGATGAACATTTAGAATATTACCTTTAAAGAAGAACTTCAGCCTAAACAAACATACTGTCATTAAGTTACATTAGTTATGTTAATTAAAATAGATAGGTAATATAATCTCTTACCCACCCTGTTTTAAAAGAACAGGCAAAGGTTTGTGATTTCATGAGGGCAGCCATGTTTTTGGTTGAAATGAGGTGACAAGGAGCATGAGACAGTTCCAACTGTCCTGTGTCCTGATCATCCCTCCCAATTGCTAGGCAATGAGTACATCAGAAATCCCATCATGCTTTGCATAGTATCAGGGGAAAAATGTCAGGGCAGAGGCGGAGCTTAGATTCTGTGCAGCCAGAAATGAGGCTTGGATAAGAAAAACAAAGTTCTGATGCTGTGAAACTGTTAAACAACAAGCCTTTTCAGTGCTGCTGAGTAGATTTTTAGTCTGGAGGTTTTCTTTAAGCAGAGGCGCTCCTAGAGACCAGCTGACCAGCTAATTGCCTAGAGCGCCAGATTTATTGCAGGCGCTTTGAGGGAAGAAAAAGTTTATTTTTCCTGTCCTTAGAGACTGAAAAATTAGGGAACGGAGATAAAAAGTTCTAACGAAAGTCTTTGCTGCTCAGCCTCAAATAAGGAATCTACAAACCTTTTGTCTACAACACTTTGTATGGCATTCCCTAATGTTAGTGTTATCTCCAGATCTAGAGTGTCTGTGTGACTGCTGGAGGCTCCCGCCCCTCCCTGTGCCAAAGAGGAAAAGAAAACACAGCAGAAGAGCATGTCTGTTGGAGCCTTGGAGGTGGTAATAACAAGGCATGCAAGATATGCCAGGAGTGCAGAGCTCCAGCTAGAGAAAATCAATCCCCAGACAGTTACGTTACTGGGCACTGACTTTGCAGCACTAGGGACATTTGTATTTCCTCACCAGACCCTATCACCTGAATGTGATGGCTTCCAGACTGATAAGGTACCGTGTGAATAGCAGGACTACTAGCTAAATGAAAAGCTTTAGTCACTGATTGAGCACACAAAAGGTTAAATTCTGGCTGCAGCTCAGGGGGGGGGGGGGGGGGGAAGCACAGCGGGACAGCAGGTCATCAGGATGTGAATAGAGTGACTTGCTGTATAAGATGCTGATCAGGCTGCCTATTCTTTGACCAAATCATAGACTGCAGTGCACACTGGGGAACTACAGGTACCAGCATGTCCTACTGTGATTATTTATGTGTCATGTATGGAATTATAGTTCATCTTCACAAAGAAATGCTGGTAATTGTAGATCTCCCAGTGGTTTATAAGGTTCTTACAAAGGTACAATAATGGATAATTGTTCATATACAAGTGATAATTACGTTTTTTTTTTATAGCACTGACATCTCCTGCAGCACTTTACAGAGTACATAGTCATGTCACTGACTGTCCTCAGAGGAGCTCACAGTGTAATCCTACCATAGTCATAGTTAATGTCCTACCATATTATTATTATGTATTTATATAGCACTGACTTCTTCTGCAGCACATTACAGAGTACACAGTCCTGCCCCTGACTGTCCTCAGGGGATCTCACAATCTAATCCTACCATAGTCATAGTCTAATGTCCTACCATATTATTATTATTATACTGTATATTTATATGGCACTGATATCTTCTGCAGCACATCAGAGAGTACATAGTCATGCCACTGACTGTCCTCAGAGGAGCTCACACTCTAATCCTACCATAGTCATAGTGTAATGCCCTACCATATTATTATTATTATTATTATGTATTTATATAGCACTGACATATTCTGCAGCACTTTAGAGTACATAGTCATGTCACAGACTGTCCTCAGAAGAGCTCACACTCTAATCCTACCATAGTCATAGTCTAATGTCCTACTATATTATTATGTATTTATATAGCACTGACATCTTCCATAGCACATTACAGAGTACATAGCCATGTCACTGACTGTCCTCAGAGGAGCCAACACTCTAATCCTGCCATAGTCATAGTCTAATGTCCTACTATATTATTATTATTAATTTATATAGCAGTGACATCTTCTGCAGCACATTACACAGTACATAGTCATGTCACTGACTGTCCTCAGAGGAGCTCACAATCTAATCCCACCATAGTTAAAGTCTAATATTCTCAATATAGGATTGTTTTGGGGGAAACCAGTTGACTTGTTAGTGTGTTTTAGGGATGTTGGGGAATATGAAGTGCCTAAATGAATTCCTGGGGAAGATAGTAACTCCATGCAGATTTTGCCCTAACCAATGTTCAAACCTAGGACTCAGCCCGTGGGGTCTGTGGCATGCAGAGCAGGGCGGCAGCTGAATTACGATTATTTTCCAGTGAAACGCAGCCGCATCACGATTATTTTCATAGGGAGGCACCACGAGGGGAAGGATGGGGGAGCGTGTCGGGGCACCATGGGGGGGGGGGGGGGGGGGCACCACAGGTTTTCTCGCCTGGAGTGCCAAGATGGCTAGAAGCGCCCCTGTCTTTAAGTAACTATAAACAAACAATTGAATGAACTAAAACACTTGAGTATGATAGATATATTTTTATTTGAACCACCCTTCCTATATGAAAAAAAAAAAATCACAATATCTGTCCACATATATAGTAGGGGGAATGTAGAAACAATTTGAACAGGGGCTGCATCTACACAGAAACAAAGCTAGCTAGAGGAATAAAGGTTTCATTTCAGTAACCCCCAATTTTTGTGATGAATAGAAAAGGTATTCTTGATGCCCAGTTCAACTTTGTAGATAAGACCATCTCTCTCAGTATTAGCACCACCATACCTTCTGAAAGATCCAAATCCGGCACACAGCCGATCTTTTTCAAGGATACCCATTAAAGTTAACATTATCAAGACTGGGAATGTGGCTTTGTCACCTTCAGTATCATCTCTTAGTGCAAATTTCTGACCAGCATGTTTTGCATAAATGATTAGCGCCCATCACAGTACTAATACGGAGACAAGTCCCTCATGATGATGATGGCATCTCATAGGTTTGTCTGCACATCACTCATTACACTGCCTAGCTTACATGGGTGTGTTTTTGAAGAATGTTCTCACACATCTGGTAAGATGTAAGATTTGAATACGATAGCTTCTTTTGAAACACAGATTACCTTCATAAGTATGTTATTATGCTAACACTGTGTTCAATGTTTAGTTTTTATTCATGGAATTCCAAATGTTACCTGAGACTACTACTGCCGCACCGAGAGCAACAGATCAGATTGGTCTTGAAAATGAGTAATAATAATGCCATCACTCATCACTGGGCTACCTGAGATATTTCCCCTCAACAAGTTTTCTTTTTTGTCTTTGATTAGGAGGGTGGTTGGGAAGTGGTTCAAATTGGGAACTGTACAAGTAAATGGCATCTTGAGGTAGAAAATGTTAAAATATACATTAAAAAAGCACAGTAAAAGCCATAATACAGTGCTCACTGATAACAAAACCTTCAGGGACACCCGCGTTAAAGATATACACGTAATAAAGTGCCAGGATGCCAAGAATACACAACAGTAGTGGAATTGACCCTCCTCCCACGCCTAGACTTGATTATAAGACTAGACTTGAATCAAGACATTGCATTTCAGCAATAGCTTACTCATCTTTGCTGGATGTACACATTTGTGTTAAGACTTGTTAACTTACGTCTAACCTCGTCTTTCTCAACCAGTGTCAATCACCAATGTGGTGCCTGTTTATATACGTTTGATTGGTGACTTAGTACTTTAGACAGTAGGTACACATGCTATGGCATACATTTATGTCTCTGTTGTATAATTGCTGTAAGCCATGGAAGATAGAGAGGTTAAATGACTGCTCCATTGTCGGCTGGAATTTGCAGCGCTTGCCTCCTCCTCCCGCTGCTTATTTTTGGCAACCAATTGCTTGGCTTCCTCTTCATCCAGGAAAGGACTCTCCCCATAGGACTCCTTCAACCACTGTCGATGCTAGGAAGATACAGCGAATGAAAACATGAGCCTCTGAAATACTAGCCGCATGAGGACATACAATGATACAACTGTTTATAAATGCTTCAGAATCTATATTTCGATAAAATGGCCAGTCGGATTATTTTTTTAATTATTTTTTACTAATCTTGACTAAATAGAACATTGCATTGCATTACATTTGCATTGACAAAAAAAAAAAAAAAAAAAAAAAGAGAGAAAGTCCCGGCTGCTTACTGGTAGCAGTGTTTCAGCAAGTCCTCCAGGACGGCTCCTGAGAATATGCTTGGCCCATAATGGAAACATCTGTAGATAAATTCAAATTATGACACTTCCTGCCTCTAGGGTACATACTGAGACTACCCCTATACCTCCCCAAGATAAATTGAAGTGTGTGTGCGTGCAAAACGCCTTGACAAATTTGAACGAAACTTTGTATACAAATCCCTTACTACCTGGGGTGATATGTTCTGGGGGTCTCACAGCCCCCCTGCACACCTGGGCGGAGCTACAAACAACAAATCAGATTTCACCCTTTCATGTCAATGGAAAAAAATGGAAAAGACTGCCATTCTCACAGTAATCAAGCAACAGTCCCCACACTTGGCACAGTTGGTCACTTGGTGACCACGGTTACAAATCCAGGAAAAGTGGGCCGAGCATGAAACAGCCAATCAAATTTCAGCAATTCATTTTAAATGGGAAAATGTAAACTGCAGCTATTTTTACACTGTTAATGGCAGGGTTTTCAAACTTGGCACACTTGGTGACTGGGATTTATATTCAGTGGGTGGAGCCTACAACAGCCAATCAAAAGTCACCTACTGATTTTCAAGGGGAATATTTGAACTGCTGCCATTCTTACATTGTTAATGGCAGAGGCTTCAAACTTTCAAACAGTCATTTATTGGGTGACTGGGGTCCAAAGTCACTAAAAGGGGCGAGCCACAAACAGCCAATCAGATTTCCTTGGTGAATAAATTGCTTCCATGCACACATTTTTGATGCCAGGAACCTGACAGCTGACAAACTTGCTCATTGAGTGACTGTGTGTCAAGTGTACAAAAAGTGGGTGGAGCCAAAAACACATTTCACTGGGAAAGTATGAAATATAAAATTCACCTATTGATTTTCAAGGTGAATATTAAAATTGCTGACATTCTTGCACTGTTAGCACAAGCCTCAAACCTGATACAGTCAGTCAGTCAGTCAGTCAGTCATTGGGTGACTGGGGTCCAAATTCACTAAAGGGAGTGGAGCCACAAACAGCTAATCAGATTTGGTAGATTAATTTCAGTCAGTCATTCTGTTTTTGGCAGGGTTCTCAAACTTGACACAGTTGGTCACTGGATGATTGGAATTAATATTCTGTAAAGTGGGTGGGTCCTACAACAACCAATCTAAATTGCCTTTTGATTTTCAAGGGGAATATTTACATTGCTACCATTCTTACACTTACACTTAATAGCAGAGGTCTCAAATCTGGTACAGTCAGTCACTGGGAGACCTGGAGTTCAAATTCTGAAACGAGGGCGGGCCACAAACAATCAGATTTGTTTAATTTCAATGGGAAAATGCAACTTATTGATGCCAAGGACCCGAAAGCTCATAACCTTGGTCATTGAGTGATGGTATGTCAAGGTTAGAAATAGTGGGCGGAGCCAAAAACAAAATTAAATGGGAAAATATAAACTGCAGCCATTCTTACACTGTTAATGGCAGGGTTCCCAAACTTGACACAGTTGATCACTGGGTGACTGGCTGTTGTAGGCTCCACCCACTTTTCTGAATATTAATCCCAATCAAAAGTCACCTATTGATTTTTAATGGCAATATTGAAACTGCTGCCATTCTTACACAGTTAATGGCAGAGGCCTCAAACCTCCTACAGTCTCATTATGCGACTGGGGTTCAAATTCACTAAAGGGGCATGGCCACAAACATCAGATTTCTTTGCTGGATAAACTGCTTCCATGCACACAATTTTTATGCCAGGAACCTGAAAGCTCACAAACTTGGTCATTGAGTGACTGTGTCCAGGTCACAAAAACTGGGTGGAGTCAAATACAAATTTCACTGGGAAAATGTAAACTGCAGCCCTTCTTCCCTCTTAATGGCAAGGTTCTCAAACTTTGCACAGTTGATTACTGGGTGACTGGGATTAATATTCAGAAATGTGGGTGGAGCCAAAAAAGCCATTCAAAATTCACCTGTTGATTTTCAAGGTGAAAATTAAAACTGTTGTCTTTTTTGCACTGTTAATGGCACAAGCATCAAACCTGGTACAGTTGGTCATTGGGTCACTGGGGTTCAAATTAAAAAAAGCCACAAATAGCCGATCACATTTGTTTCATTTCACTGGGAAAATACAAATTAATGAAGCTAAGGACCCCGAAGCTCACAAACTTGGTCATTGAGTGACATCCAGGTTAGAAAAAGTGGGCAGAGCCAAAAACAAATTTCACTGGGAAAATGTAAACTGCAGCCATTCTTACACTGTTAATGACAGGGTTCTCAAACTTTGCCCAGATGGTCACTGGGTGATGGAGATTAATATTCAGGGAAGTAGGTGGAGCCTATAATAGCTAATCAAAATTCGCCTATTGATTTTCAAGGGGAGTATTTAAATTGCTGCCACTTTTACACTGTTAAAAGCAGATGCCTCAAACCTGCTACAGTTGGTCATTGGGTAACTGGGGTTCAAATGCTGGAGAGCGGAGGAGCCACAAACAGCCAATCTGATTTATTTTCTATGGGAATATACAAATTATTGATGCCAAACACGCCAAAGCTCACAAACTTGGTCACTGAGTGATTGTGTGTGAGGGTTAAAAAAAGTTGGTGGAGCCAACACCAGCCAAATACATACCTGGGCAACGCCGGGTCATCAGCTTTTTTTTTAATAATAAATATATATGTGTGTGACGCATACAGTGGGATGCGAAAGTTTGGGCAACCTTGTTAATAGTCATGATTTTCCTGTATAAATCGTTGGTTGTTACAATAAAATACAGTATGTAAGTTAAATATATCATATAGGAGACACACAGTTATATTTGAGAAGTGAAATGAAGTTTACTGGATTTACAGAAAGTATGCAATAATTGTTTCAATAAAATTAGGCAGGTGCATACATTTGGGCACTTATTTTATTGATTCCAAAACCTTTAGAACTAATTATTGGAACTCAAATTGGCTTGGTAAGCTCAGTGACCCCTGACCTACATACACAGGTGAATCAAATTATGAGAGAGTATTTAAGGGGGTCAGTTGTAAGTTTCCCTTCTCTTGTAATGTTCTCTGAAGAGTAGCAACATGGCGGGGGGGGGGGGGGTGTCTAAAAACAAACAAACTCTAAAAATGACCTGAAGACAAAAATTGTTCACCATGGTTTAGGGGAAGGATACAGAAAGCGGTCTCAGAGATTTCAGCAGTCTGTTTCCACAGTTAGTAACAAATTGAGAAAATGGAAGACCTCAGGCTCAGTTCAAGTTAAGGTTCGAAGTGGCAGACCAAGAAAAATCTCGGACAGAAGCGACGAATGGTGAGAACAGTCAGAGTCAACCCACAGACCAGCACCAAAGACCTACAACATCATCTTGATGCAGATTGAGTCACTGTGCATCGTTCAACCATTTGGCACACTTTACACAAGGAGATGCTGTATGCAAGAGTGATGCAGAGAAAGCCTTTTCTCCACCCACAGCACAAGCAGAGCCGCTTGAGGTATGCTTAAGCACATTTGGACAAGCCAGCTTCATTTTGGAATAAGGTCCTTTGGACTGATGAAACTAAAATTGAGTTATTTGGGCATAACAGGGGGCATTATGCATGGAAGAAAAAGAACACAGCATTCCAAGAAAAGCACCTGCTACCTACAGTGAAATATGGTGGTGTTCCATCATGCTGTAGGGGTTTGTGGGCAGTGCAGGGACTGGGAATTTTGTCAAAGTTGAGGGACGCGTGGATTCCACTCAGCATCAGCAGATTCTGGAGACCAATGTGCAGGAATCGGTGACAAAGCTAAAGCTGCGCTGGGGCTGGTTCTTTCAACAAGACAACGACTCTAAATAGTGCTCAAAATCCACTAAGCACAATGTTCTTGAATGGCCATCTCAGTCCCCAGACCTGAATATAATTGAAAATCTGTTGTGTGAGTTAGAGAGAGCTGTCCATGCTCGGAAGCCATCAAACCTGAATGAACTAGAGATTTTTTGTAAAGAGGAATGGTCCAAAATACCTTCAACCAGAATCCAGACTCTCATTGGAACCTACAGGAAGCGTTTAGAAGCTGTAATTTCTGAAAAAGGAGGATCTACTAAATAGATTTCATTTATTTTTTGTGGTGCCCAAATTTATGCACCTGCCTAATTTTGTTTAAACAATTATTGCACATTTTCTGTAAATCCAATAAACTTCATTTCACTTCTCAAATATCACTGTGTGTGTCTCCTATATGATATATTTAACTGACATTTTATATCGTAACCACCAACGATTACTACAGGAAAATCATGACGATTAACAAGGTTGCCCAAACTTTCACGTGTGTGTGTGTGTGTGTGTGTGTGTGTGTGTGTGTGTGTGTGTGTGTGTGTGTGTGTGTGTGTGTGTGTGTGTGTGTGTGTGTGTGTGATACATGTAAATGCTTTTAGAAAGGGAAACCAGGTCCTTCTTGGCCACCAGGATTATATCAAGACCTTGGCTTTCAATACTTCCATCTTCCTTAGAACCTTTGGTATTAAATTGAAAGCAGAGAACGTATATAGGAGTCCCTCTGGCCAAACTATGGTTAGGGAATCCAATCCCTCTGGCCAAACTATGGTTAGTGCATCCAACCTGTCTGTTGAAGATCAAGAACTCAGGGAACAAAAATCTTTTACCTTAGACATTTCTGGAGTGGCAATTTTTTTTTTTAAAGAGTTGACCCATCTCCCTGATGTCCTCAAACACCTCCTGACTGAATTGCCATTCTGAATATAAATGGGAGTTCAGCTTAGGGAGTCTGCCCACCTATTTCTTGTCCCCTGTATATGAACCGCTGACAAGGACAGTGTCAGTGCTGTTCTGCCCAGGTTACTATATCCAGTGCCAAATCTCTGAGGTTCTGAATCCTTGAAATAGCTACCTCTAGAATGGGACAAAATGAGTAAGCCCCCCCCCCCCTCCCGACCGGAAAGGCCAGGCCATTTAGTGGCTTTTGGGGGGGGGGGGGGGGGGGGGTCAGAAAAGTGGACTTCATCTTTGACCCCGACATTGTGCTTACCTGGTTGGTCTCGTTATGGAAAGGAATGTCTGGTCTGAAATGGCTTTCCTGACGTATATACAGGATCTTCTCAAAAAATTAGCATATTGTGATAAAGTCATTATTTTCTGTAATGTACTGATAAACTTTAGACTTTCATATATTTTAGATTCATTACACACAACTGAAGTAGTTCAAAGCCTTTTATTGTTTTAATATTGATGATTTTGGCATACAGGGCATAAGAACCCAAAATTCCTATCAAAAAATTAGCATATCATGAAAAGGTTCTCTAAACGAGCTATTAACCTAATCATCTGAATCAACTAATTAACTCTAAACACCTGCAAAAGATTCCTGAGGCTTTTAAAAACTCCCAGCCTGGTTCATTACTCATAACCGTAATCATGGATAAGACTGCCGACCTGACTGTTGTCAAGAAGGCCATCATTGACACCCTCAAGCAAGAGGGTAAGACACAGAAAGAAATTTCTGAACGAATAGGCTGTTCCCAGAGTGCTGTATCAAGGCACCTCAGTGGGAAGTCTGTGGGAAAGAAAAAAAAGTGTGGCAGAAAACGCTGCACAACGAGAAGAGGTGACCAGACCCTGAGGAAGATTGTGGAGAAGGACCGATTCCAGACCTTGGGGGACCTGCGGAAGCAGTGGACTGAGTCTGGAGTAGAAACATCCAGAGCCACCGTGTACAGGCATGTACAGGAAATGGGCTACAGGTGCCGCATTCCCCAGATAAAGCCACTTTTGAACCAGAAACAGCGGCAGAAACGCCTGACCTGTACTTGACACTGGACTTCAGGCATTTTGGCATTTCCCTCTCCCCAGTCTTTCTCCAGACTCTGGCACCTTGATTTCCGAATGACGTACAAATATTGCTTTCCTCTGAAAAAAGTACTTTGGACCACTGAGCAACAGTCCAGTGCTGCTTCTCGGTAGCCCAGGTCAGGCGCTTCTTCCGCTGTTTCTGGTTCAAAAGTGTCTTGACCTGGGGAATGTGGCACCTGTAGCCCATTTCCCCGCACACACCTGTATACGGTGGCTCTGGATGTTTCTACCCCAGACTCAGTCCACTGCTTCCGCAGCTCCCCCGAGGTCTGGAATCGGTCCTTCTCCACAATCTTCCTCAGGATCCGGTCACCTCTTCTCGTTGTGCAGCATTTTCTGCCACACTTTTTCCTTCCCACAGACTTCCCACTGAGGTGCCTTGATACAGCACTCTGGGAACAGCCTATTCGTTCAGAAATTTCTTTATGTCTTACCCTCTTGCTTGAGAGTGTCAATGATGACCTTCTGGACAGCAGTCAGGTCGGCAGTCTTACCCATGATTGCGGTTTTGAGTAATGAACCAGGCTGGGAGTTTTAAAAGCCTCAGGAATCTTTTGCAGGTGTTTAGAGTTAATTAGTTGATTCAGATGATTAGGTTAATAGCTCGTTTAGAGAACCTTGTCGTGATATGCTAATTTTAGGAATTTTAGGTTTTCATGAGCTGTATGCCAAAATCATCAATATTAAAACAATAAAAGGCTTTGACCTACTTCACTTGTGTGTAATGAATCTAAGATATATGAAAGTCTAAAGTTTATCAGTAAATTACAAAAAATAATGAACTTTATCACAATATGCTAATTTTTTGAGAAGATCCTGTATTTTTTTCCCTCATCTTTCCACTGATCTGATAGAATGTTTTTAATTGCTCAGTGGACTGGAAAGGAACTTGATGCCTTGGTCCTCAAGACCTTATAGATATCATCTTGAGCAGATGCTGATGGAACTTCCTCCTGTATATATTCAGAATCATAGATTGTTTTTAACAACTCCACCATATCTTGGGCAGTTAACAGACAATGAGGAACTATTTTCACAGATTGTGCCTGAAATGAATCAGCTGTTCCTTGGAGATATGTTGGAGCTCGTAGGTAGACAGAATGGATTGTGAAGGTATTTGCATGGAAACTGAGGGTAGTATGCAGATGCTCCTTCTAGAATTTACATCTGAGGTTGTATGCCCCTTGACTGTGACTAGGCTACCAATGCAACGGCTGACTAACCTGTGACATTTGTAAACTGTGCACCTGTGGCAACAATGACTGGACCTGCATCTGTTGTGCTGGCAGTGAGGGCAAGGCTGCTCTAAATGCCAAAAAGTGCTTGCTAGATCATCTACATATATTTCATTAGACAAGGCCATCATCAGGGCTGTGGAGTCGGTATAAAAATCATCCGACTCTAACTCAGACTCCTCAGTTTATGAAACTACTGACTCCAACTCCAAATCCGACTCCGGGTACCCAAAATGGCTCAGACTCCGACTACACGACTCAGACTACTTAGTCTAATATTTACCAGGGCTGTGGATTTGGTACAAAAATCATCAGACTCCGATTCCTCAGCTTATGAAACCACCGACTCTGGGTACCCAAAACTCCAACTCCGACTCCACAGCCCTGGCCATCATAGTATGATCTCCCCCCTGTGGCTCAGTGCCCGATGATGAGGAAGACGTTTTGGTTCTATTTGTGCATTTACCACAACTGCTTCACTAGCTGAACCTGGTAGTCTGATGTTTAACTTTGCACAACACTTTGAGGCACTCATCGAATTAGTATTTATTCACATCCCTTCCCTATGTGCAATAACTGTCTCTACTAGTCACAGAAAGAAAAAGTAGTAAGCCAACAATGGTGATCAGACCTTTGGAGGCTGTTTTTGTGTCGCCTGCGACAAACCCAGCAGCTCCGCTGGCATCCCTTGTAACTCTGCATCAGATATAGTCTGCTCCACGCTGCTTGCAGACATAGCCGCATGTGGCATGCATTCCACGGCTTATATCCCTGCTTCTTGGTTTGGGCCCTGCCCCACGAGGTCATATCTGGTCTCCACTGCCCACTAATTAGATGCCTGCTAGAGGAAAAAGCACACCACACTCCTCCCCCCAATACCCAGCGAAGGAGACAGAACACCACCCTGGCTATAATTTGTAGGGAGGCAAACAGAGCCACACTCTCCTGCTCCTTCTGGAACAGCAGACCACACAGATAATTACCCAAGTCTGGTCTACCTGGCTGCATCACAATGGCCACCTATCGCCATCGTTGGCCTTCCTAACCTTTGAGCAGGTGCCCCAGGCTCCCCCACTGTGTTGAAAAACAAAAAAAGAACACTTCTCTACAAGTGTCTCCATTAGGGGAGGGGCCAAGCATATTCTCAGGAGAACGAAGAGAGGAAGAGAGAATGCATACCACAGGATAGAGAGCCCTGCTCATAAACTGTTAAGTGCCACTAAAGTAAAACATGAAACAGGAACATTAGTACTGTTGACTGTAGCGTAGCATAGACGGCAGACAGCTGCTGTTTGAGTTTTCTAGCTAGAATATTATCTGAGCAGTGGCCTGCAACAAGTATTCAGATAAGGCAAAACAAAACCCCCGATTGGCATTCTCTCTCCAGGTAGGTCATAAACATAACCAGAAGATCAACATTACATACAGCACAATAGCAAATTTTAAAAGTAAACAATAGCAGCGCTTCTGTTTTGTATTTTACCAAAATACTTCCACAAAATATAATCTGGGGACCTATAGTAAAACAACTCTTAAGTGGGGAAAAAGTAGAACGTTAGATACTTAGCCTAGTAATGCAGGGCCAGTTCTAGATAAAATGGGGCCCTGGGCAAAAAAAAAAAAAAAAAAAAAGTAAATTTCTTAGGTGCCCTCCTCCCAGATATTAGGTGGCCTTTGTTCTTCCTTTTCCTCAGAAAGCAGAATTAGGTGGCCACTGTTCCTCTTCCAACCCCAGATTGCAGCATTGGGTGGCATTTGCCCATATTGAAGCGCTAGCCCTCATTAGTGGGAAACCTCCCAACTCCTTTAGCCCATAGAGACAGCAGAGTCCAGTCCACTTATACATATTCAAGCCAGCAGGGTCAGCAGTGGGCATGAGCGAGTAAGTTCCACACATGCCTAATACAGGGAAGCATTTGTGCACAGAGGGAAAATATGTGCACTAGCGATTCTTTCTGCTGAGCATGGGCAGGCCCGTACTCACATATGCTCAGTGTGGATACACTCATTTAGAGCCGTGCTTCTGGCCCCCCCCCCCCCCCCAAAAAAAAGGACCCAGTCCAGTGTCTTCACTTTTCTTTCTCTAACCCACTGATGCACCCTTCTGCATCCGTGGGTTGGAGAAAGAAAAGGGAAGGCTCTGGACTAGCCACTTACACAGCATAGACGTTAAATACTTGCCTAATATTTTACACTTCAGAATTGATTTAAGCTCTGAAGAATCAGGTCAATCTTCCTCTAACAATATATAATAATCCAAGATAGAACTAGACCTGCGCTGCCTTAATACATGCAGGTGCTGCTCCAAATGCTGGGTGGTGCCAGTAATCCTAAGCAGAGAATGAAAAACATTGCATTAACCTTTTACTTGAAATAGACACGCTAAATAGATACACTTAGAGTATGTAGATAAAAAATTAAATGCGCTTGTCAGGCCTGCCGGCAGAACTCTCCACACTCCTGTGCCTGGCAGGGGCAGCAGGAGCGATGTTGTGAGCGGGAGCAGGACACGGTGGGCGGGGCCAGGTTGCGCTGGAGCCGCCTGACGTGTTGTAAAAGTAAAAGGTTAATGCACCAAGGAGCGCTCGTTTCTTTAATTCTCAAAATATAATCATGTAAGGCTTTATAAAGCGAGGGCTAGAACTACATTTTTATTTTAAAAAACAAAACAAAAACAAAAGTTGACTGTATAAGTGCTGGTTATGCGCAGATGGATTACTAGCTTGTGCATAAACAGTTTGCAGAGAACAGCAGCTCTGCATGGAGATAAGTATTGCAAAACCTGGTTAGCTTCTATTGTATTCATGCATGAGAATCAACGTACTGTAAAGCCTAAAGGTGTGTACACACACTTCTGTGAGGAAGAAATGCTCCACAGACACGTCACGCTGGTATACCAGTGCAACATGTACCGTCTATGGAGCTGGGAGGAAGAGGACAGCAAGGTGCATGATGAAGTAGCTTCCCGTGGGTGCCCATCCATGGCTGTCATTTAAAGATCCATAGTTCCAGATCTTTGTTGTTTCCCCTTGTCTCCATATGCTGAGAGCAACCACGATAATGCTCAGCATATAAGTCACGTACTTTGGGGAGAGCCACGGTGTGGAAAGGATTTTTTTTTTTTAATTAGTACACTGTACTGGTTTTCTCTGGCAGGGGACACACTTTTCTGTGTGTTCAGTTTTCTGTGTGCGTTTTTTTTCTGCATAAATTTTCTGCACACCATGTGTTTCTATGAAGAAAACCGTGCACATTTTTTAACAGCAGCTAATGAAATTGATAGAGGAAACTGACAAAATGTGTAGGATGTAAGTTTTTCTGCGCAGGAAAAAATGCATCAAATATGAACTAGCCCATTGATTTACATGAGTTTCTGCAGAAAACACGCACAAAAAAAGTCAAGTGTGTCCTTGCCTTTAACATCTCTTGTCTAGACAGAGTGTACATTTTGCTGCTGCAGCAGCCAGATTATTGTGAGCTGGTATGGTCCACTAAGCCTCCTGCTCCTCTCATGTTAACACAGAAAGCTCTTAGTTTAGACCTGTCCCTATGTACTAGGCATGTTCAGTCTAGTCTCAATGGCTGCGGAAGCTGTGTACTTGGAGACTATGCAAGATTTACCTAAATGAAAGCAAACCTAAACTGAAATTCACAGGTTTACACAAACTTACAGGACTCATGAAAGGATTGCCAAATCACACTTATTTTGAGAAGGTCTCTTTTTCATTATGAACAAACATGCCACATAAAGTTTCTGTTTCCTGTTCCTTTTACAGACTCCCATAGGAGTTAACAGTATTGTCAGGCAGTCCAGTCAAGGGTGCAGCACATGCTTAATGGCATAATAGCTAGGAGGCCATCTCTTCAAGTCTGAAAACTGCACAGCAACCAAAGAGGTAGCATAAGAAAAACACTGATCAGACAACCTACCAAATGTGAGAACTCCCCATATGATGCCAAAACAGCTCTATTTAGCTAGCTAGCCTTTCAATCCTGCCTAGACTGTTATTTGTTAGGTTATTGGACAGAGGCAGAGCAGCTCCATTTGCCTGGAGGTCAGTGTATGCTAAAGCTGGGGGAAAGGGGGAGTGAGCAGTAGGACTCGGGAGCAATACTTATTATATTGCTTCTTGGGCATAGGCTGTGCGCCGTCTTGCCACCCTGAATTTCCAACACTGCCCAGAGGAGCTCTCTACTCAAACAACAAGAAACTCCACCCTCAGTAAGTCTTCACACTGCAGTGATGCTGGGGCTGGGGGGAGAAGGTTTAAAAGCCCCAGCAAGTATGTGCAATGTGAAGATGGGGTGGGGGAGGGGTGTCTAGCTGCCTGCAATAGAGAGCTGAGTGTTCACAGCAGTGGCAGATATTCAGGGAAGCAGTAAGGGCCCCTTCACAATTAAAAAGTGCAGTAATAGCATTGTACATTTCTGCGATTCCCGACTATCACGATCAGCACCTGTTTAAGCACTGTACCACAATCGCTAGAGAATCGTGGCAAAATGCTGCAGGTAACATGTTTTGCGATTGCCGTTAATTGCAGAACACCCGCGATCGGCGGCAAATGCGGCAGTGAGATCACTGCCAGTTATAAGTGCACTATTGTTTTAAAAAGCGCTAGGGCAATTAGCAGGAATCACAAATCACAAATTAAACCTCTATTAAAATGGAATGACAAGGCATCAAAATAAATCGAATGGAAGCAGCAAAATACGCAAAACCTCACAAATGCTTAATAAAATAAATACATGAAAATGATAGGATCCTTCACACTATAAGCCTTTATATGCGCAGTACATGGCACACAGTTTGGACCCACTGTTTTTAATGGGTCATTTCACACTTGCTGTAGTGCAGTAGGCAAATATGCACTTTTTCGGACAGCCCACAGGTCTTCCATTCATAATTATGAACACTAAGCAGTACTGCATTGGAGGGATTGTACCAAGCACAACAGTGTGCAAGGGCTTATGCCCACTGGGAGATGCGATAGTTTTCGATTCCGCCACGGCTCCCGTCCTGCTGGGCAGCTGCACCCCAAATCGCAAAGCCATGCCCAGCTGTAGTGACTCAGCTGCATGCTGCAGAAATCTGCAGCATGTCATCCAGATTTGAAACTAAGTGTAATCTGGACAGAGGCAGTGTTCCCTTGTGCAAATTAGTGGTAGTTTTTTTTACATCTTCACCTTTGATACATACAATACTAAATTTGCAGGTTTGTGAGAACTATAAGTAAATCCCATTGATGATACAATCTTCATTCTACAATCTTACCTTAAAGTATACATTCAGAGTCGTTAAATTGTGACACAATGGTGGTTAGTGGGAAAAATGGCTATCAGTGGTTATGTGGCTACAGGCCTGTTTGAGGCATTTCCCAGTTTTTATTATTTAAACTAAACAAAAACACTTCAGAATACTGAAAAAAATGTTGAGTTTCTCTATAAGGGTAATTACAGACTGTATCCATCATGGTGTGGTGGAGCAGATAATATTGCATTGTGATGCAATTATATTGTAATAGTACATTGAACATGTGTAATTACAGCTGCACAATGAGACTTTTTCAGCGCTGTTGCAATCCTAGTTTTCAAGATGTGCAATGCAATATGCATACTGTAGTGTGAACCTACCCTAAATGTAAGGTGGCAGGTGGCTTATTCCACCTTCCACTACAATCCAGTACTGCAGGTTGATCACTACTACATGAAAAATAAATGTGCCGTATTTTTGCGGCATATAAGATGTACTTTTTTTCTCCCTCCAAAATGGGCATAAAAAGGTCCCTGCATCTTATATGCCGAATATAAGGAGTCACTGACTTACATTTGCCCACCGATACGAACAGCTGAGACATCTGGGATTTCCTGTATTCTCCCCTTGTGCGTCTCCCACTCCCCTGTGTAGCCTGCTCTGCCCCCTGTGTGCAAGTATGAGTAGTGGCAGTGCGGCTCACCTCATCGGCTCAAGTGGGGAACATAGACATCTCATCTCCTGCACAGCTCCCCCCTAGTGATGGCTTCTGCATCAGCAGAAGCCATCACTAGAGGCGCAGTACAGGAAGAGAGAGGTCTGTGTTCCCCACTCGAGCAGTTGATGAGGTGAGCCACAGTGCCGCTACACATACTTAAACACAGGGGGCAGAGCAGGCAAAACGGGGACAAAGGAGGCAAAAAATGGGGGACAGAAGGGGACACAGGAGGAGGACACAATATTTTGGGGAAAACATCTACAAGACGCTCATGGAGATTAATTAAGTAAAACTGGATTTTCCTAGTCACTTGTATATTATGAACTTGAATGGCTTTTTTTGAATACTCACACATACCCATGTGTTACTTACATGGTGGACATCAGATTTTCCAAAGTCTTCAAGTTGCTTCTGGAAACCCATATTAGGATTGGCACACGTTCTTGCCCCCCTGACAGCTGCCAACGCATCTTCCCATTCCAAATTTGTAATGGTCATGACGTAGGCCACTACCAAAGTCACACTTCTTGAAACACCTGCCAAGCTTAAAAAGAAAAAAAGGGTGAGTTTACAAGCCTATGATCAGCAGCCAAAATAAGTAACTCTTCCGGGTTTGAATACTGTAATCACCTTTCCAAAACAAAAAGGAAAGAGTACAGCAATATAAAACATTGCACAGATTCTTTAGAATCTTTCATGAATGCAGGAATAAGGCAGTGTACACATTAGCAATGCATGCTGCCCATCAGTGATCAGGACCTGATTCCCTTGGGCGACATTGCTGGGCCAGACTGCAAATCGGTGCGTCCGCTGCGTAGCTGACAACGTACAGGGGGGGGGGCGACAATCAGCACTTGAGTGATGTCACACAATGAGCTGGGGAGAGGCGCAAACAATGGGGTAGGCATTGCAAGGGTTAAGTAGATGCTCCCGGTGGACCGCTCACGGGTTGGGTATAGGGGTCGCCGGCTGCCCTACACACGCCTGATTGTCGGCTGAGGGGGTCGTTATCGCTAATAAGCCTTCTTCAGAGTGTATTAGTGTTGCATCCTATTGACCAGCCCTATTTATTATGTCCTGTCCTTAGTAATCATTACAAGTATGTTGGCTCACTTATGTTCTCCACTATTTTCCAACATTATTAAATGCTGAGGGGACAAATTCCCCTAACTCCTTGAAACAGTGTTCCCCAACCCTGTCTTCAAGGCCCACCAACGGCGCATGTTTTGTGGAGCCCCACAAAAGTAGTTAATCAGCTCTGCTGAGACACTAATTACCTCACCTGTGAATGCTTGTGGTTTCCTGCAAAACAAGTACTGTTGGTGGGCCTTGAGGAAAGGGTTGGGGAACTCTGCCTTGAGATATATTTGGCGGCATTTTAGAAGAAAAAGTTAGTTCACAGTCATATCAGAATATGCTGGCAGCATTTATTATAGAAGAATGGCTAGCAAATGCTTCAATCATTACAGAAGCATGAAACTACTGCTGATAAGACCAGCCCATCTGGGGTTATTACAGAACTCTGGAAGTAGGACACCAGCATGATAATCTAGTGATTTCACCTTTAGCAGCAGTGGAAGGACAGCAATTACTGATATCTGCGCGAGTCTATAAGTAACTAGATATAGCTTTTTTAGTGTGCTAATGAAATGCCAGAAAATACACCAAAACGGGGTAATTTAAAAAAAATCTTAACATACCAATGAACAAGGCAGCCTTCCCCTTTCAGCCGACATTCATGGATAAATGCTGTACTCTCTTTAAAATGTTGAATCCTGGAGAGACAAAAAACAGAGAATACTGAGTGCACAAAATTCTGACTTTTATTTAGAACAGGTACAGCATCTCTTCATTGCTTACGGAGAGTGCAACGGGTCTAGATGCAATTACAATGCCTAATGTACCTACCACACGTAATTACAGCGCAATCCAACACGTGTCCTGCTGCAATTGCTGTTCATCACGATCGCAAACACACAGAAAATAGGCTGGGCTGATGTTTGCATTCGACATAAAATCAAATTGCAATTTCACGATCACACTAATGGAAACATTCTCGTGTGATTTTCAGTAGTGAAGCATTTGGAGATCGGCAAGTGATTGGAATTGCATAGCAAAATGCTGGCAGAGTAAAACAGTCCTAAGGTTCTTTTTGGCGTGTGAAAATAATGGTGTTTTATTCTCCATGGTCAGGTGAATATTTATATGTGTAAGGTTGTAATGTAGTGGTGAAAAGTATGAAGTTTTATAGGAGAATGCCAAGATGTATTAAATGCAACTATCTCCCTATTTGACTACTGAAATTCATTAAAAAAAATACTGGTAATTTTTTTTTTAAGACTGCTAAAAACAGCATTTCCCCTACTGGAAACAGTGCAACATTGAGTGAATTTAGAAAAATTCTGAAAGTTTCTACTAGTGTTTGTGATCAAACCAGGTTTCCTAATATGGAAACTCGGAATTTCGCCGCACATCACACTTCAGTACCTCAGCTAGTGAGGAGGGTCTCGGGATTACACTTCATGTGACTCCTATGCATCCTTCTTCCAAGCCAGGAGGAAGCATCATAGTCATACAGAAGCACGTTAGTGACTTCTCCATGACCCCCTCTACTAACCTTGGTACTGAAGCTTGGTGTGTGGAGTAATCTGGATTTCCGTATTAGGAAACTCATAATCGAACACCAACACTAGCTTCTACATCTTTTGCTGGATAGCGTACCGGTTAAGGGCTCTGCCTCTGACAAAGGAGGCCACAGTTCAAATCTCAGCTCTTCCTATTCAGTAAGCCAGTACCTATTCAGTAAGGAGTCATTGCGCAAGATTCCCAAACATTGCTACTGCATACTAAATGTGCCCCTAGTGGCTGCAGCTCTCTCAAATGCTTTGAGTCTGACATGAGCTATACAAGCGCTGGATTATTAAGCAATGTTAACAAGCTTTTGGCTGGTAGTGCCCATCTATTCTATTGTCTTTGAAGATAAACCCATTATCCTGCATCTCTGCTACTCTTATAATTCCTTCAAATTGAGTTAAGGCCCATACACATGCTAGATAAAACTTGGCTGAGGCAGCCAATACTGACTGCCTCTGCCGAGAATCCATTGTGTGTACAGCAGCCCCCGACTCCTGACAGCCGCCCAGCCAGTGATCCGCAGGGTAATCACTTTGGCCCACTGGTGATAAGACTGCTCTGAATTTTAGAGCTCTCATAGGTTATGAGTGATGGCAAACACTACATTACTAAGCTTTTGGGTGTATAATGTGACTGCCAGCAAGTTAGCTTATGATAGAATCAGCAAAAGTAGTACAGAGGCGCCAACAGGGTAAAAACAATATTTCTTTAAAATGGATAAAATCAAGTAGGTAGCGGTGGACTTACCCCTCCAAAACAGACACAAAAATTGCTGTTTTAAGCAAAAATCAGTGTATTTACATACTCCGAAAAAGGTGCAACGCGTTTCGCGGGTATATCCCACTTCCTCAGGCAATAAATAGGAGCATATCACCAATGCGGTCCGCTACATAGCCTGGCGCCTCTGTCTGTTCACAGAGGCGCCAGGCTATGTACCGGACCGCATTGGTGATATGCTCCTATTTATTGCCTGAGGAAGTGGGATATACCCGCGAAACGCGTTGCACCTTTTTCGGAGTATGTAAATACACAGATTTTTGCTTAAAACAGCAATTTTTGTGTATGTTTTGATGGGGTAAGTCCACCGCTACCTACTTCATTTTATCCATTTTAAAGAAATATTGTTTTTACCCTGTTGGCGCCTCTGTACTACTTTTGCAGTTGTTTCCACTCCTGGTGGAGGGAAATTCCTCTTTTTTCCCGATCTACAGAGGAGCGACTTCTTAATCCTGAGTGGGGACAGGTCTAATCTCCTCACCTGCCTTCATAGTGGTTACCTGGACGGTAACCCTTGTTTGTGAGTATAATCTACCTATACTTACCTTCCATACCCAATTTACAGTACATACTACACTATACTGGGCTCTCTGCGTCTTCCCTTATATTATGATGGAATCAGACTCAACTTAAAAAGGCATTAACAACATTTCCAACATCAATACATGTTCACATGAGTACACATCATCTGTATTTGTCAAACAGCAACAGTTTGGCTGAAAAAAAAAATACATCTGTCCATTATGGTGTTAAGAGTTCAATTATTTTTATGTTTAAAAATTATACTGTATATATAGCACCAACGCCCTTTCATGCGGCCCTTTGCAAAGAACATTGAACATTATCTCAGCTGGGTCCCAATCCAATGTCCTTGCTACACTGTAAATGCAATGATCACTTTATATGTGAATAGCAATGCATGGTATAATTGCTTCTCTTTTATACAGTAATCACTATTTAGGAAGCATAAAGTACAGGTAGTCCCCAGTTAAACACGTAGGGACTGTTGGTTCTTTCTTAACCTGAATCCGTTCTTAAGTCAGAATGCTGTGCCATCTGTCCCCTTTGCCTCCTATGTGCCCCCTCTGTGCCTGTTTTTCTCTTCAGTGCCTTTGTTCCCCCTCTGTACCTGTTTGTCCCCCCATGCTCATTTGTCCCCCTTTGAGCCTCTCTATGTCCGCTACTCTGTTTTTACCTCCGCTGTGCCTCTGTTTGTACACCCAGTGCCTCTTTACACCCTCTGTACCCCGTGCCTGTTTGTACCCCCTCTGTGCCTCCGCTCTGTCTCCCCTCCTTTCCCGTGCCTCTAGTTGTCCCCTCTGGACCTGCCTTCTAGCGCTAGTCCAGCGATGTCTGTCTAGCCACTCCGCCTCCTGCTCCCTCTAGCGTACAGAATCACTTTGCTTCCTGTATGTCATGTGACATACAGGAACCTGTATGTCATGTGACATACAGGAACCTGTATGTCATGTGACATACAGGAACCTGTATGTCACAACATACAGTAAGCAATGCTGTACGCTAGAGGTAGCAGGTGGGGGAAGAGAGGAGGACAAACAGTGTTGGACTCAGAGGTGAGTCCAACACTGCTGCTGCTACTGCGGGGACATGTGCCGGCACTCGGGGGAAGTTTGAAGCCACTTCTTCAAACTTCCCCCACGTGGACATTACATCATCATGACGGGATCGGGCCATTTGTATCGGTGAGTCAGTCGTAATTTGGGTGTTCATAAGTCGGGGACTACCTGTACTTTAGTAATAAGCTATATTGGTACCAACAATTTTATCTACATTTATATACTTGGTCTTTTGAAGATATTAACTATACATCAAATAGGACCCTGATGAAGGACTTTCATGGTAGGCAAGTATTCTAGAGAATATTTCAAGTGTCAGAATACAAAATAACTACCCTTTACACAGCGGTGTAGCTAGAAATCACTGGGCCCCATAGTAATAAAGTATAAAGGTAGGTTTTGGTGATGCCACTAGATAGTTTTAGGTCAGCTGTGTTTTGTAGCCAGAGGTGCCCTTAAGTTATAGTAGCTAGAAGTGTGAACTACAACTACTCCCAATATTGTCGGTAGCAAAAGGAGCCCAAAGTATTAGGTAAAGGTAATGCCTAATTGACTACTGAGACCAAGGCCTCTTCCCTTGGAAACCTGGCCAACAGCAGCTGCTATGACAATCTCTACTCCACTAGATTTACATTAGTAAGACAACTGCAATCACATATAAAAAAAAAGAAAAAAAAGGCAATACATTTGTTCCTGAGGGGACAAGGCAGTTTCAACTATGCCCACCTGAATGACCTTGTGCTGGAAAATACAACTAGACCTTAAATAGGATGTTTCCCTTTTAAACTAGAGCAAGATGTGCTGCTCTGTACAGTCAAGTTAATTTTGGATCTTTTTTGCATACTAGCAGGGACTTCCCCTTCATATTACCTTTGCTGTGCTTTTTTACGCCAGCATTTGTCAGACTTCCTCTTAATAACATTACTGTGCCATCTAATCTTAATTACATTTGTATATTGCATCATTACAATTTTCTAATTTAATTCCTAGTTCAGTTTGGTTCCACTCACACTAACCCTTGTGTGCATAATTGAATACTGCATTCGATTTTAGATGGCTTTATAAATGGGCTGAATGTTTCGCAGCTCTTTGGAAGAGGTTAAGTAATAAGTGGCTTTCTTTCTGCATTCAATCCTTTTATACACAGAATAATAAATATTTACTTACAAGTTTTGATTTGGTGAATCTGATGCAGGAATGCAGAGATACTTCATGCCCTGTAAAGATAGCATTAGGCAATGTAAAATTTAATCTGCGTATCTAAAATTTAAAGAGAAGTACAAACTACAAACACGTAAAACTGAACTCTGAAAGGTTGGGAAAACAATGAAGGGCTTCAAAATGTGTTTTTTTTTAAGCCCGATTAGAAAGGAGGGGGTGTCTTGCTAGTCATGGGTCAACCCCTACCGGTGCAATCTATGTGCTATAAAAGGGTGCATGAAATCACACCAGCAGTGCAGTGCGAACCCCATCTAAGGGAAGCTTCCCAGCTAACTATTCATTGGTAGAATTTTTCGTAACATCTTGTAACATTTTGCTTGGGATCTGAACTTCTAAACGCAGGTATCAAATCTTATCCTGAAAAATTACTTTAACCTAACAAAAAATAAACATTGTACAGTACTATAGTAGCTGATTTCACACTTTTAACCAGCATTATAGGTGTGCTGCGATGATCTCATTGCACCGCTAAAAAGAGCCTTTGGAGATTACCGCGGAAATGCAGGAAGTAAGGTTCTCTAGCGCTCACTTCCTGTGGGCAAAATTAGAATTGCATGGAAGTTTATTGAAAAAAAAAAACACTTCTGCAAATATCGAACCGTTAAAAAAAAAAAAGCTGTGTCGCCATAGACTAACATGACTTCCGGTCGCTGCATGTCACCACACATGCTGGACCCTAACGCACTCTTGCCCATGCCTCAAATTGGAGGCTTCCCAATAGACTTGCTTTGGTTTAGCGTTGCCCAGCAGCAAAACTGGGTCATGCAACGCTCCAGTGTGAAAGAGGCCTAAAGATATGATTCAACAATAACAAAAAAACAGGTACAATGAAACATGACAAACAAACCCACTAGGTTATTTGGCTTTGTGTTAGGCTGGGTTCACATTGGCACAAAAAAAAAAAAAAAAAAAAAAAAAAAAAAAGAAATGTTCCATTTAGCGGGATGAAACAAATCAAACAATAGGATTAATTCCCATCAGTCTGTTCGGATTGCATTAGTTTATTCCGATATACAGAATACAGGTTTGGGCCACGGGGAACAGAACGATAAACTGAAGCTCAATGTAGCACCCAGCTGTTTGGAACTGAAAATGGATCAGTTTTTGAGCTGTACCCAGCCTTAGGGAGACTTCCCAGCTAAACATGCAAAATACTGAGTCCTCAAGAGGTCTTCACGTCTTCAGAACCAATGGAAGCTTGACTCAAGTTACATCAAGAGAGCAGTTGATCTGTAGTCTGACATTAAAAGTAAAAGAATGATCAGACCCCCACAGCACATTTATACCCCTAAATATACTATTTTATAATGGTAATGGATGCTTCTCATAAGGCTAAAGGAAGTTTTTGCAAACAGAACCTTCACACGAGCAAAATAATCAAATAAATGTGTATACTGTTCTACAAATTGAGTTATGGAGTTAACCTCACCATAACTGGAACATGAATAATTCTGACATAGAATACTATACATGGTTATTTATAAAAATTAAAACCCCTGTGCAGGCAAATATTTTTAATGCACTCTCCTCTGACCACGTGTCCCGTAATGAGATCATACGAACATTACCCTGAATTGTAAGGACTCCAATTCAGAGTAATTATAAAGCAAAGCGCTTATAAGTATTTTTCTTTGCCATTTAGACGTTTTCTCTGGCCAGTCTCCACCTCAATGCAACATTCGGCCTAAGGAGAAGTTAAATAAAATGGAAAACGTCCTGAATTTGTGTGGATGTTTGAAGTGAGCAAGAGTAAAATGTTGTTCTCTGTAATGAATAGGTCACCCTGTGTCATTCTGATCAGTTTTGCTTTCAAGGGAAAACCTGAAAGTGAAAGCATTACACAGGCATTTTCTGGAACTGTAAATAAAACTATATTAATTTGTAACATTTTGTAAATAAAATGAGACCATTTCAAGAGTTCCATTAGCATATTCAAGTCCTTTTTGCATATTAGAATATGGTAGACAGCTGCGTTTTCAGTACAAATGGGAAATGCTAAGATTTTTTCCTACATTATTAAATGATGAACAAGACAAGATTGTGCTTTGGACTTTCTGGGCAATGTGTACTTTTAAACTTAACACAAGTACACAATTTATGCTTATTGTAGGAAATAGTCTATTAAAATCTAACTTTAAACCTTCCAGGGGGTAACCCCAAGTCAGGGTCAGAAATCTGCAGCTCAGAGTGGTAACCCTGAGCTAGACTCTTGGCGACCGCCGCAAGGTCTATGCAGATTATAGTGCGCAGCGGGCATTTTCACTTAACTCCTGGGGATCCAGACTCCTGGCAGCCATTCTTCTTCCTGTCCTCCAAGGCTCTGCATCCCCCTAGTGAGATTGCCACCTGTCGCCATGACAACAGACAGCAATCTCACTACAGGGTTACAGCACCACCCGGAGTACAAAGGGAGAACTGCAGCGCTGGAACCCAGGGAGGGGTGCAAGTGCAGCAATTGCCACAGGTTTTCTGGCAGCAGGATTTTTCCTGGTTTTAGGGTCTGAAAGCATGCAAAAAATGCACCTCTTTTAGACCCTAAAATCTGGAAATAATCATACAGCCAGGGAGGTTAATACATAAATTAAAAAAACAATTAAAAAACAGGTACTGCCTCGTACTGCTTATAATATCTAACATGTGAGGAAAGTAAGGTTCTGTAAATCTAAACACCTTTTAGTGCCCACTAGGTCCCACAGTATGCGCATGGTGTTTTTCCCTTTAAAGTGAACCTTAACTTAAATGGATATAGATGTTTAATTTTAAACAATACCAGTTGCCCGGCAGTCCTGCTAATCTCTTTGGTTACAGTAGTGGCTGAATCATACACCTGAAACAAGCATGCAGCTAACCCATTCTGACTTCAGTCAGAGCACCTGATCTGCATGCTTATTTAGGGGTTGTGATTTAAAGTATTAGCGACACAGGATCAGCAGGAGTGTCAGGCAAATTATTTTAAAGGAAAAATCCATAGTCTTCTCAGTTTAGGTTCCCTTTAAGAACATGCATTCATAGAAAGAGGGATTTAAACACAATACCACCCTCCACCTAGCCCGACATGTTTCACCTCCATAAACTCTGGGGACTTTGTCAAGGGACAATTACAAAGTGCAGTAGTGCTAAACATGCATAAACAACAATTTTAAAACATTAAACTAACACTATCTATTAAAACAACTTTTTTTTATGCTGTATGTTAGGGCACACATTACCACAAGTACTAGGAGCACTTTCTTTCTTCACACAGCTCTGCCTCTCTGCTGTAAACTCATCCCCTCAGTTTTAGATACAAAATTTGACGGGCTCTAGAACATGTTCCTGCACAGGGGGGTTGCTAGCAACTCCTCAGTATATAGTTTATTAATCACCTTGCTGAAATTATCTTATTCAGATGTTGGTAAAGGTCGAAGATTTCAGCAATGTGTGTTCCTTGTCTTCACTTCTCTGACTGTTTACAAAGGCATTATCAGGGTCTTTATCAGTGTTTCTCCCTCCCAGCATGGACAGCACACAGCAGCCAAGAAGTAGATGCAGCCAGGAGTGTAACATCACAAGCAGCTAGTCAGGAGTGGTATGTATACCGTATTTTTTGGACTATAAGGGCTGATTCACACTACAAGAGCTTTTTAAAACGCTAGAGGTTTTAAAATCTCTTGCTAATGCAATGCTATGGGGGATTTTTACAAAATCACATTGCTCCAGGTAGAACACACACTCACACGTTCTAGGCAGCAGGTAGGCAAATAAAACCTGCTATATAATATATCATCTTGCCGCAGACGGATGATCAGGCTCCTGTGCCAAGACTTACCAGGAAATGGAGGGTGGAGTCGCATGGCTGGGGTGAACAGTGGCACTACGGTTGAATAACCGTCTCGTGGCTGCCGCTAATGCCTCTTCATATGTGATCTGAGGGGCTTGTATTTCGTCCACTGCTGCTGTTGCCAAACATAACCTTCCTGGTTGTAACAGTTTATGGACATAGCCCTGCCTGCTGACTTCAAGGGATGAAATGGCCAATGAAAACCAATGATTACTATAAGGACTGCGACGGCATGACACAAAATTGATGTGAGTAATGTCAAGAATACTGATTGTTTGTGCTAGCAATGCACTGGCTGCTTTGATGTGCTGTCCTTGCCAGCTTTTTGGTCTTTCAATAGCTCTCCATAGGTTGCAGTCCTAGGTGCAGGCTACTGGAGTGTTGCACTTTAATGGGGTGCCCCTATGTAGCAGTTCTATTGCAACACACATCTCCAGTTTTTGCTTCAATTAGAGCATAACTGTAACAGGGGCAGAATTACTGCAAGGGATGTGGGGGGGGGGGGGGGGGGATTACAGAATTATGGAGATAGCTGGGGGGGGGGGGGGGTTCCACACGACACCGCTGCACCATAGATGCACCAGGTTTAGTTTTGTTTTCCCCTGGTTTTTGTGTTCTAAACCTAGGTGCAACAAGGGAGAAAGCTGGCACATCCAAACTTAATCTTTATTGGTTCCATGTAAATATATGGCCAACATTTCAGGGCCGCGTAGGACCTCTTTATCAAGGCGATTTGCTCTGAGGCAAAGATCTGTCTGCTGCTGTGCAAACGTTCTTGCTTAGGAAGTGGGAGTCTGGATCCTCTAACACTAGCTGTCAGCGATGTGTAATCTCAGGGATCAGCAGCAGCCCCCCCCTTTTTCTACAGAGACAAAAATGATAATAAAAGAAATATAAAAACAACCATTTGTACTACCTCAACCAGATAGTAAAGAGTAAGTGCTATTTAGCCAATTGAAAACAATTCCAAAGTGAGATAAAAAAGAATTCCCAAGTAAAACTAAAAAGATACCGCAGCCATGTCACTAGCAACACATTCAATTCATGCAGATAGAAGCATGCAGACGTCCCTGAGATTACACATCGCTGACAGCTAGTGTTAGAGGAGCCAGACTCCCACTTCCTATGCAGGAACTTTTGCACAGCAGCAGACAGATCTTTGCCTCAGAGCAAATATCGCCTTGATAAAGGGGTCCTACTCTGCTCCGAAACATTGGCCATATATTTACATGGAACCAATAAAGATTAGGTTTGGATGTGCAAGCTTTCTTCTTTGTATACTGCACAGAGGGCGCCATCCCTCTTTTCAGCTGTCGCACTCCCCTTAAAGACTATGGGTTTGATCCTTTAGTGAGTGCGAGACAATACTACCAATGTGATGCTAAACCTAAGTGCGTATTATGGACCAAAGCGTCTTACAGTTTTAAAAATACAGTACATCTGCCTGACTGCTAGTTACATTACAGCAACAGGCTACCTGTTACCTCTTCAGCCTCCTCCTCACGTCTCCTGCATGCTGTGACACAGTGAAGTATATTTGCGCGTTGTGTGAGAAATGAACAATGATTTTAAAAGCAGGGAGAGAGAACTGGGTGAATAAACAAAGTGCCCCTAGTACTAATGATAATTTGTACCATAACAGAGTATTAAAATAAAAAAAAGTAGTTTTAATTGATAGCGTTCCTTTAATGATATTTTCAATAATGCAGCATAGCATCACAGCCATAAACACAAGCCATCGCTTGTAAAACCAAACCCAATTGCAGCCAATTATCTGCCCTGGGTGAGGCAAATTCTCTACTTGCATCAAAATCAACTATTTTAGGTGCTCATGTAAAAGAGGTAAGAGGGGAGAGGTTGGTATTATTCCCTTAAAGGGAACCTGAATATAGTAAAATTATTTAAAACAAACACATGATGTACCTGCAAATGAATATTAATACCTCACTGTCAGTTCTTCTCAGAAGCTCACCATTTTCCCCATTACAACAATTACTTCCTGTTCTGACAAGATTTTGTCTGAACGGAAATATATCAGTTGCTGTCAGTTAATCTCAGCTATAACTGAAAGGACACCTGATGTGCAAGGAAATGTCCATGTTTCCCTATGGCTTGGGTGGATGATATTACAGTTTAACAGTGCACTGACCCCAAAGAGGTTACAGGGTCTTTGACATTTTAAAAATGCAGGGCAGAGAATTCCATTGATCACAGTGGAGAGGAGAAAGATTAAGGAGTAGACTATACTATGCGTGAGGTAAGTATGGCAAGTGTATGTTTATTTTGACGTATCATTTTCAGTTCAGGTTTGCATTAAGGGTGGGTTCTTGTGTTACCAAGGCTCAGTTTTTCTAAAAAATGTGTCCGATTTTACTAGCCATGGGTGCGTATTCAAATGTAGTAGTAAGTAAAGCAGTAAGTAAAAACGTACTTACTTTAGTAAATAGCTTGGCGTTTTTCTCTGCGGAGAGAGAGAGGAAGCAGGGCCAGGTGCAGGAAGTAAGGTGATGCAGGGACTTCAGGATGACCTCGCTGGACAAGGCTTCTCAGTTTAAATATAACTTTTCATGCAGGCTGCCGGATTTTTGTATTTAGTATGGAGGTCCTCTATAATCTCAAATGGTTTGTCTCATGTTGCATTCAGTGGAATATTATTGTAATACTTAAGACACTCCCTACAATTCTCGGCATGCATTCCAAGGATTTGTGGAGTTCTCCTGCTCTTTTTAGCAGGTAGTCAGCAGGCGATAAATATGGGACAGTGGGTTGTAGGGAGATTGTAAAATCACAGTGCTAGCATAGTATATTAGTGTAGTATATGGGCACACCTAATATATTCACTCTACCCAGTCTGGTGGAGGCACATGATGTCCTAGTGAATGTTCAGTGCACCCTGGATGTTTTAGACTGCTCCTCCCAAGCAATGTGACGCACAAAAACAAGACTACTAGCTGCTGGCCCTTAGCACTACTGAATAAATAGGAGTCAATGATGTGATGGACACACTTTCACAGCGCCAACCCAGCTAAGGTTAGGGGTTTCCTTTAACTTCATTCAATACACATCAAATACTGAAGTTATTTCAAAACAGACAGTTTTCCTTTTTTCTCCTACACTGAAATTTCCTGAGCGAAATTTCACACAAAGCGGTATAAAACCCTGACATAATCAATAAAAAAAAAACATGTTTTCCTACTTTTTATATGCCATACGGTTATCATATTTGCATTTGTGCACAAGTATTATTCGTTTAGAAATTATATGTTCCCAAAAGTACAGTTTTTTGCTTTGTGAGCTGACTTTGCATTTTATTAATAACTGGTTTTATTCCTTATGAATTGAATTCAGAAATGCTTCGAGTCTCTGTGTCTAGAAGCTTCTCCACAGTCAGAGAATGTGTCACATTCCTCACTTAATACAATTAAAGTGAACCTTAAGTGTAAAAAATATATTGAGTTTTACTCACCTGGGGCTTACCTCAGCCCTCTGCAGCTGACCGGTGCCCACGACGAGTCGCTCTGATGCTCCGGGTCCCGCTGGCGGCCACTTCCGGTTTCGCCGTCAGGACCCATCAGGCTGGGGAACGCGGCTGATACTACGCGTTCCCAGCCAAAATAGCACCCCTATGCGGCCATATGGCCGCATAGGGGTGCTATTTTGGCTGGGAACGCGTAGTATCAGCCGCATAGGGGTGCTATTTTGGCTGGGAACGCGTAGTATCAGCCGCGTTCCCCAGCCTGACGGGTCCTGACGGCGAAACCGGAAGTGGCCGCCAGCGGGACCCGGAGCATCAGAGCGACTCGTCGTGGGCACCGATCAGCTGCAGAGGGCTGAGGTAAGCCCCAGGTGAGTAAAACTCTATTTATTTTTTACACTTAAGGTTCAATTTAAGTAAACACAAGATAACAATCTACACTTTGGATGCGTCCACATTTCTCTGCACTGAACTTTCCAGGCCTGTGTGTAACCCTTTGAATGCTGGTCTAGTAAATAAAAAAAAAATGCTGTTTGTATAGAATATGCTGTAAATAATTTTTTAGAGCAAAGAAGAAATGCTGGGTTTTATTCCGACCAGAGATGTAACCGACCAAGTTTTACAGGCTGAGTACATCTCCCTGCAGAGGTGTACTGGCATCTACAGACTACATCTCCCAGCATGCATTTCAGCAGGCGTTACTTCACGACAGTAACAGTCATCTCCCCAATTTCCCTCTCCCTCTAACACACTCCATTACAAACCTTTATTATGGGGAGGATCAATTTGTATATTTCCAGTTATAGGTGCTCAGTTGTCCTCAAGTGGAGTCATATTTAGACTAAAGTCTTTGCATGTGCTGGGCATGCTTTGTGTGACACACCTTTCGCTCTAATGTGATTAGCTGCGGCAATTAGCTCTGATGCGTTTAGTGAACATTGGGTGATTTCCTACTGTGTTTATTAACGGGGATTCATGCTCCATTATAGTACAATGATTAGCTTGTTTTTAGTATGGATTTTGAAGCGGTGACTGCAGTCTAAAGCCCAATCTACACCATAAGATTCTTTATACGATTCAATTACGATTCTATTTACGATCCGATTGGGATTCGATTCAATTTGCCGTAATCGAATCGTATAGAAAAATCGTTTCGTGTAGATTGGGCTTTACAGCGAGGGGGGCTGGTACTTAGAATGTGCTTTTGATGAGTTTACATTATTAAACAATAGCTAGCCAACTGATGGGTGGCCCTTTGGCCTTTTTTTTTGATACAGATCCGTATTACTAAATCACTAATTATGCATGTGTATATGATTGGCTACTTAGCAGGCAAAGGCAATTTATAAACTTGTGAGGGGAAAAGAATAGCCAAGTAGTTCGAGCAAGAACAGTACACTTTCCCTTTATGACAGCTTGACTTTCTTTAACCCTTTTATATATAAAAAGAGCTACTAGATTTATGCATACATCCACAGAAAGCTGGCTGGCAAGGCCAAAAGCGCTGACTGCTGATCTGAGAGGATTGGCTGAATGTTCTGGTGAGCATATAGGTTTATTACTCTGAGAGGATTTGGACATTTGTTGGTTAAACGAGCCACAATGGAGAAGAAATGAACTGATGAACTTTTATGAACTTTAACAGGCGCAGCTTTAGGCTGAGCACAAGGGAACAATCCCTATACATGTTGTGAACTGTAGGTGTATCTGTTTATAGAATCTGTTGAGCGCTCTGCTTTCTTTGATAAAACTAGATTTATGCGTTTCATTTACCCATTTTACGTTTGGGTCTTTTTGCAATTAACTACTTAATGCCTTTTGTGCAGTATATTCACGGCCCGGCAAAACTTCACTTCAAGTACCAGGGCCATGAATTTCAGTCTTCAGCGGCGGGCGGCCGCCACACGCTCCCGTCGTCGCCCGTTAGCGGAGAGATAAATGAATAGTAAACCCATTCATTAATCAAAGTTGTGATTAGTAGTGATTAAGTTACTGGCGAAAGAATGGGAGGAGTGCTGACAGGTGAAAATTGCTCTGGTCCTAAGGGGGTATAAAAACCAAAAACAAAAAAAAAAAAAACAAACAAAAAAAAAAAAAAACCTCCGTAGTCACGTGGTTAAGGAAAGAAACTGCTTTTATGGACATGTGGTGTGAATAGTGGGGTCTATGATGCAGAAGTCTTGTTGGTGAAGACTCTGTACACAAATGGCACTTAATTCATGGGTGCTGCTCAACTAAATACATAGCCTTTCTGCTACATGGACTACTCCACTGATATGAGCATGTAACTGTAGGGGGTGCATAAATGCTTCAAAAACAGACCCAATAACTGTAAATGACAGTTATAGATTGTTTAATGAAAACTAAGGGAAAAAAAAAAAGAGAAAGAAAAAAAAAAGTAAAGAAAGAACATAAAAAAGAGCCCCGGCTAAGTCAATTAGATCAGTTTCAGGTTTACTGCTTTTTTGTAGAACAAGTATTGATGAGAAGTCTGTTGACATAATTGGGAAACCCCAGCTTAACAGAGACCCAAAAACAGGGAGGGGGAGACCCAGATCCAAAGTGTGAAAGAAAGCTGGTCTTATCACCCAACTCCTTCCCAGCAGAAGCTAGTCATGCAAACACCAAGAAACTGTTTTTTTTTTGTTTGTTTAGCTTAATATTCATCTAGGAGATGATTAAACAAACATTGACTCTGCAAAACACAAGTAAGCCATATGGTCTGAATTCCTTGCATCAGCTAAGTTTAACATTTTTACAGGTTTAAAACATGGCTAACAAATACTAAGGGAAATAAGATTACCTATGCACAACAAGAAGTGCACTACATAAGGCATAATGTACAGTATCTGTAGGCAGGCTTCAAGCTTAGCTATGGTTTTTTAAGAGACACACCCCATGAATAGATATCAACCACGCTCCTCTCATTCGTTTAGTCGACTCAGACTCTTCATGACCATATGTACTTCTGCATGCAGAGGTGTGTCAATTGCAGCTTCTTTTGGCTGTTGCATAGGCATGTTCATAGCTTCACATATGTGGTTTATTTATCTTCACCTCATCAGTCTTCTTTCTCATGCTATCCTCAAATTACCCAAGCATCAAGGATTTTTCTAAAGAATCTCATTATGGCCTCAATTCACTAAGCTTATTGAACACTTTATCGACTGTTTGATAATTTACCTCATGTGTAAATCTAATTTTGAATTCACTAAGGTGTTATAGATTTTTTGAACTTTTTATTGATTAAAATATTTGATAAATATATAACACCTTAGTGAATTCAAAATTAGATTTTACCCATGAGGTGAAATTATCAAACGTTCGATAAAGTGTTTGATAAAGCTTAGTGAATTGAGGCCTATGTGTCCAAAGTATTGAAGTTTTAGTTGTAGTATCAACCCTTCCCGTGAACACTCTGGACTTATTTTCTTCAGAGATATCCCTCCTCTTATGCAAGTGATACATAATTCAATAATAAGTTACAGTGGGTTGCAAAAGTATTCGGCCCCCTTGAAGTTTTCCACATTTTGTCATATTACTGCAACAAACATGAATCAATTTTATTGGAATTCCACATGAAAGACCAACACAAAGTGGTGTACACATGAGAAGTGGAACGAAAATCACACATGATTCCAAACATTTTTTACAAATAAATAACTGCAAAGTGGTGTGTGCATAATTATTCGACCCCCTTTGATCTGAGTGCAGTCAGTTGCCGATTAGACATTGCCCGATGAGTGCTAATGACTAAATAGAGTGCACCTGTGTGTAATCTAAGGTCAGTACAAATACAGCTGCTCTGTGAGGGCCTCAGAGGTTGTCTAAGAGAATATTGGGAGCAACAACACCGTGAAGTCCAAAGAACACACAAGACGGGTCAGGGATCAAGTTATTGAGAAATGTAAAGCAGGCTTAGGCTACAAAAAGATTTCCAAAGCCTTTAACATCCCAAGGTGCACTGTTCAAGCGATCATTCAGAAATGGAAGGAGTATGGCACAACTGTAAACCTACCAAGACAAGACCATCCACCTAAACTCACAGGCCGAAAAAGGAGAGCGCTGATCAGAAATGCAGTCAAGAGGCCCATGGTGATTCTGGACGAGCTGCAGAGATCTACAGCTCAGGTGGGAGACTGTGTCCATAGGACAACTATTAGTCATGCACTGTACAAAGTTGGCCTTTATGGAAGAGTGGCAAGAAGAAAGGCATTGTTAACAGAAAATATAAGAAGTCCCGTTTGCAGTTTGCCACAAGCCATGTGGGGGACACAGCAACCATGTGAAAGAAGGTGCTCTGGTCAGATGAGACCAAAATGGAACTTTTTGGCCAAAATGCAAAACGCTATGTGTGGCATAAAACTAACACTGTACATCACTCTGAACACACCATCCCCACTGTCAAATGTGGTGGTGGCAGCATCATGCTCGGGGGGTGCATCTCTTCAGCAGGGACAGGGAAGCTGGTCAGAGTTGATGGGAAGATGGATGGAGCCAAATAAAGGGTAATCTTGGAAGAAAACCTCTTGGAATCTGCAAAAGACTTGAGACTGGGGCGGAGGTTCACCTTCCAGCAGGACAATGACCCTAAACATAAAGCCAGGGCAACAATGGAATGGTTTAAAACAAAACATATCTATGTGTTAGAATGGTCCAGTCAAAGTCCAGATCTAAATCCAATTGAGAATCTGTGGCAAGATCTGAAAACTGCTGTTCACAAACGCTGTCCATCTAATCTGACTGAGCTGGAGCTGTTTTGCAAAGAAGAATGGGCAAGGATTTCAGTCTCTAGATGTGCAAAGCTGGTAGAGACATACCCTAAAAGACTGGCAGCTGTAATTGCAGCAAAAGGTGGTTCTACAACGTATTGACTCAGGGGGACGAATAATTACGCACACCCCACTTTGCAGTTATTTGTAAAAAAGGTTTGGAATGAAGTATGATTTTCGATCCACTTCTCACATGTACACCACTTTGTATTTGTCTTTCATGTGGAATTCCCAAAAAATTGATGCATGTTTGTGGCAGTAATGTGACAAAATGTGGAAAACTTCAAGGGGGCCAAATACTTTTGCAACCCACTGTATATCACTATATGGTGTTATCTAATTATCAATATTGTTTTTGTAAAAAACTTTTGTAACTGGACGTTTGCATAGTAATTGCAGTAAAGTGTTAAGGTGCATATACATCCAGTTTTGATTCGTCAATCACTGATCAATTGTACCACTGCCTTGAAGTATTAAAGGATAACAGACTTCAAAATACTATGACAAGATTATGTATGTATGTATGTATGTATGTATGTATGTATGTATGTATGTATGTATGTATGTATGTATGTATGTATGTATGTATGTTCTCATACTACATGGAAGTGGTACAATTGTACAATCATTCATCAAAATTGGATGTGTGTACCAGGCATTAGGGTTGTTCACTTTGACTTGAAGCTGTCAACATATAGAACAACTAATAAATATGCTTTTGCTTTTTACCTAAATGGCAGTAAATCTGTACTGACAGCAATATCATATGGAACAACTACACCAGAACTCAGAAGAACCAGATGTCAGACACATTAAAAAAAGAACTGCATCTAATAACATCCATCTTGCATTCACCATACTGCACATTGATAATTTATAAAAAAAAAAAAAAAAAAAAAAAGTATATTTATCTCTCTCTATCCAAAAACTATTTATGTGTGATCATAATGACTTTTCAAGAATGGCATTTAATGGTTTTGAATCTACTGTATGACATCTCTTTATATCAAGGCATCGCAACGTTTATAAATAAGAAACAGCTTTAAAACTAAGGCAGCTGTGTCATGTGAAACTCGAAAGTTAAATGTTGAGAGAAGAAAAAGTAGCTTATGTGAAACATGCTGAGCTATAATGAGAGCTTTTGTTTCACATGAAAAACAGGTGTTGTGGCAGAAGACCCAGTTAAGCAGCTGTGAGATCCTCAATAGTAGTGCTCGGCTTGCAGGAGCCCAGCTACACAGACAGGCGCAATAGTAAACAGCATGCCAGATACATAGTACCACACTGAAGAAAGACCACACAAAGTATTATACGTAAATATAATTCTCTCAAAAGCACGCAATGATCACTCCATATCCACACATTTGCATTTTGTGACTTTTCGGCTGGTTAACGACTTTTCAGCGAAACCCTGGTTATTTTCATAACCAAGAGAAATTTACATACTTGGACACCATTTTACAATAGGTTATTCTTAGACTTGTCTTTTGTCAGTTGAACAGTTCTTTAAAATTAAACTAAAAAATAAATTCAAGAGGTCATTAAATGGCCAAATATAAATAACTTCTAACCCTGTGATTTAATCCAAAATGTTATTCAACTGATGAATACAATAACTAGCAACAATTGTTACAACTGATATTTAAAAAGGAAAAAACACAGTAATATAACTAATATCAAATAACTGCAATGAGTTTTAAATCAATATATGCATACACCATATTTTTAACTTCCAAAAGGGTGATCATTCTCTGAGTCTTCAGACCTGCAAGTATTTTACCATATTCAAATGCATTACACTAGTAACTATATTTAGGTCTGTAGGAATGAAAAAGTAGATATACAAAAATGCACACTTAAAGTGCACATTAATAAATGAAGTTAAAATACTAACAATATCACACTTTATTGCATGTGCATAAGGGTGAATGGGCAGTATTTTGTTCTAATCAGGTACAACCTAACATATTACTATAACATTATCTCTTATCAGATGTAGGATCACTGGTAATGAAGGGCTACTATAAATTTCTCTCGAATAGCTTCACAAGTCATGTTCACTACTTGTATTTCAACCCTTAGCTGCACAATGGTTGGCTATCCTGTGTTTAACTCGGTTCTTAAAGTTTCCTTCCAAAATGAAACCTCCTCTAAAATACTTTAGTATAAATGTTACATAGGTAAAAGTATGCGCAATGCCATCCATTGATGTTGAGAACAAAGCTACAAGCATGCCAGAAGACATCTTATAAACTCGTAATACTGACATTAGTTTAGCCACAAAAGCCAAAATGAAGATAAACGTGACATACTACCACAGTATGTCACGTCAGATGACAGATGCCATCTTTGTACAACTGGTAACAAATATACAATGGAAATGACTCAAAATAGGAAAATAAAGTTTATATATTATCCATTTCAGTTTGTAAATAAATTACATTCTTGTTCCAACAGGCAGTATGCATACTAATACTGTATACTCTTAACAATCCAAGTCATGTGCATTTAACTTGATAATACAGCTGAGTATAAGCTTTACATAATATAGACCTCTTGCCATTTCCGTGTGCAGACTGAGGCCTCACCCATCCAATGGGTCAAATGTTTAGTCCTGACTATACTACTGATTAGTATTGAAAAAAGAAAAGCCAATTGTCCCAGTTTATTGGCCCTTATTGTCATTTAGATAGGATATATATCTGACCTAGTACAAATAGGAAACTTGGAACTTTCAGCCACTATAAGATTTTGGTGGAATTTTATTATGAATGGACAATTTCACCTGGAGAGCAAAAAAATGCATAATACACCTAGACATTGGCCTCCAGTGCGCAGGGAAAAAAACCAAGCAGGAAGGCAAGAAGATGCAAAAGTACCATTACTGCAATAATAATGAAAATTCATTGCAAGCCATGACATGCCCTAACCCAGAGGTTCTCAAACTAGGTGCCGCGGCACCTTGTTGCGCTTCGGCTACCTTTCAGGTGTGCCTCGGCATGCATCACAATCCTTTATGCAATAACATGAGGTAATGCAACCGCGCATTGATAAACAATGTGGCTGCATTACCTGCTAGTTAACCTTTAGTCCCGCAACCATGGTTGTAGTTCAACATGAGAAGAATCGCGGTGCCTTATAAGCATCACTAGCTACTTGGAGTGGGTTGTCGCCTGATAAGGGTCATAATAGCATTTCAGTAGTTGTTTTTGCCGAGGGGTGCCTTGAAAAAATTTCAAAGCCATCAAGGGTGCCTTCACGCAAAAAAGTTTGGTAACCACTGCCCTAACCACTAATAAAACGTCAGAGTATGCAGAAAATAACTTGTACCTATTCTAATTTGTATGGTGGTTACTTTGTTGTTACTCATATGTAAAAGAAAAAACGGATTTTGGTGATTTTAATCTGATACTAAATTGCATTAAAGACATTCTGGGCCTGATCCAATTCAATTGTTTGCCTAGTTTTTCCTTGATGATACTTTCACACTTAAATAAAATGCTTTTTTAATCCCACCGGGGGAGAAAAAAAAATTAGGTAAAAAACCTTTGGTGGTGGTTCAAAAGGCATTTTATTGATAAGATGTGAAAATATCACACAGGAGAAAACTTAAAGTGGACCCAAATTAAAAAAAAAATGATTTCAGAAATAAAATCTATTTTCTAAATTATAGTAATAAATAGCAGCCTTTATTCAGCTGCATGATGACAAATATAAAAAGTATTTTGGAGGAACCCCTCCCTTCCTTTCATATTTCCGGGACAGAATCCGGCAAACTGGTGGAGTACATGGTGTCCAGCAAAGGAGGAATTGCTAATGGCTGCCACCTGTATAACCCTAGTTATGAAAAGAGAAGGATGAAAAGAGAAGGTTGAAAAGCATGCACTGAAATGCTCATAGACTTGGAGTGTTTATCTTCTGTATGTGTCAGAATTACAAAACATTTTAGGTTTGGGTCCGCTTTAAGAGAAACCGTGAATTTAATAAGGGCCGTCTGTCTGTGCTCTGTTAACTACTATTTTTAAACTTGAGCTTTATTGTTCAGTAATTGTAAACAGTACTGAAGTCAGCAACTGGCAGATTGTTGAAGTACACAATAATAGACAACTACATATGCCAATGCCATGCCTGGAAGAAAAGTTTATAAATCATTGGAAGCGATAGTACACCCAATGTTTAAATACATACTTCAGCAAAGCACACATGAACAGATCAATCCATCGCCTCCACGTTCATAATTAAGGGCCCGTTTCCAGTAGAGTGAAACGGCATGCGTTTTCTGCATGCAGATTCGCATAATCAATATAAACCAATAGGACCACTCCAGTGAAAAATGAAAGCAGTTAAAATCTGATCGAACCGACAGGTTTTTGACTAGTCCATCTAATCATGGGGGATTCTCAGGGTTTTCTTAGTTTTCAAAAGCATCTCCCAGACCACAATTTAACTGCCAAAATAGTAAGATAACAGCCAGCTTCCCTACTCACGTTCACATTTTGTCAAACTTAGCAACTGCTATTCAGGAAATGCTTTTGAAAACAAGGAAAATCTTGACAATCCCCCATGAGGAGATGGACTAGTTCAAAACCTGTCAGTTCTGTCATAGTTTAACTGCTATGTTTTTTTACTGGAGTGGCGTTTAAACACCTTTTTCAACCAAGATATCGCATTTCACATACAGTTTTCTCATATGGGAATTTTAGCAGTTTAATGCAACTTTTAATGGCAATTTTCGTATGTGTCCAAAAATCATTACATGAGAAACAAGCATGGTGCAGAAATCTGCAGCACACCATCCATATTTTTTCTGCATTGTACCACATGCGAAAATTTGCATTCAATGTAAATGACTCCATTGAAATTAATTGTCAATACGTAAATTTGCACTGCGAATTCACAGGTAGTTGAAACAGGCCCTTACTGGAAACTGGTATTTTCTTTTAGACATTTAACTCTCTCTTGTTTCAACTCTTGACAATTGAGAACTCCTAATAGTTCTGGTTTTTCAGGTTCTCACTTTATCGGTTTGGCTGATTTATGGTTTCAGGAGACTAAACCTAGTTTTGATGGTTAGGAGTCAGAGTGGTTAAATTTCTTAAACAACAAAATATTAACAGATTGCATTTTCAGGGTTTAATTCCGTAAACGGATAGGTTTTTTTGGGGGGGGGGAGGGGGGGTATTAAAGTACATGCAGATAAAATGCTGAATATAATCTACCACATCATAAGCAGGAAGTATTGACACAGCGTTGTTTGCAGCTTCATGGGGGCAGATTTATCAAAGCCAGTGAAAGGTAAAGTAGAGAAGAGCTGATGCAAAAGTGAATGAGTTGTTCAGATTAAGGATTCTGAGGTCACTTTGAGCAACTGCACCCATTTTATTCCAATGCTCCTTGCACTGGTTTTGATTAGTTTTGCGCTGTGACCTGTAAAGTAATATTAGATAGTGGTGGAGTACGGAAATGTTAAGCTGACCATTGATATTACAATCAACATATTTTACGACTAAAGACCAAGACTACGGATCAGTCTATAGATCAATTTTACCCCTTTATCTCAATCATAATATTGATCGCACAGTTTAAACCCTCTACAACTTTTCATTGATTAGAAGTTTTCTCTACTTATGCAAAAAAATAAAAAAAAATGTACACAGTATGGCCAGCAGAAGTCCTCTCCACTGTTTTGGTAACTTCAGCTGCAAGATATTCCATCCATCACTCAAGGCATTGGATCCACTAAGAGCGTTTCTCTAAGCGCGTGTGATTTGTAAAGTTCTTGCTAATGTAATGCTGTGGGTGATTTCATTAAAAAAAAAATCCACATCCCTCAAGTGGAATCACACACACACACATCATTTGAAAAGCTCTTGCTAATGTAAAGCTAAGAGTAAAAAATAAATAAATAAAATATTATTATTTATACTGCGAGTAAGTTTTAGGCATAACTGATTGTTCCCATCTTTCTGCTATGAAGATGCTCACACCAATCCTACTGCATAGATTAGCCTACTCCATATTTTACACAGAATATTAGCTGTAGCAGTTATGTTGACCTAGGAAGTAAAGCATGTTACAAGTCCTGTTTAGCCATCCTTTACAATTTACCCCCTTCACACACTAACCCCCCCCCCCCCCCCAAAAAAAAACAACAACATTTCATTATAGTATAAAAGTGCAGTAATAGCGCATACAATTGTAGATGATTTCCAGGAAAGATTCTTATAGCACATTTTACTGATCACCTGAAAGTTTAATCTGTTTTGCTATATGCAAATCACTGTGCGTTTGCCACCTGGCCACTTCTTTGAAGTTTGTCAACCTCTGACTTTTACCATCAACAAGGGACAAAAATAGCTCTTTTTCAAGGACATTAATTTCAGTATACACAGGTTGGCATTATGAAAACGGTTGGTGGTTACTCAAGGGAGCTCTGAAAGTCCGCATATGCCCATCATGCATGCTACTGTAAAAAAAATATACATCTGCTACTCTCTTGCATCTCTTAGCTAGCATGACTCAGGAAAATCATTCAAAATGATATGTTTACATATGAAAGATTCAGTGTAAAATAAAATAAATAAAACAAAGTCCCTTACAGTTTAAAGAGAACACAAGATTAAAGGAAGCTTTTTAAAGCATGCACCGCAACTTTTTAAAATGCTTGAAAGTCTTACTGGTTGAACGCAATAAAGTAATGAACACCACCAAGCTATAGCTATAGCAACCCTCTCAGAGAGTTTCTATACCAGAGCTGGACTTATCTGTGCAAAAAAAAAAAAAAAAAAAAAAGTTGACTTGAACTCAAAATTTCCTCTGTGCTCTAAAATATAGGCAACAGCATAACATTTAAAGAAAAACATTTATTACAAAAAACTCAGCAAATAGGTGGTCAAATGGGAATGAAAGTAACATATAAACATATATTATACCAATATTAAACTCCCAACATTATTCTCATGCACCATGCCAACATATAAATCATGTAAATATGTGCACAAACAAACAAAAAAATGTTTATATTTGTGCACATTTAATTCAGAGTTAATATGAGACGCTTGTCTGTCATGTCGCATCATTCCGTCTTTCTGCTCACTTTTGCTCTCGCGTTTGCAAGTGGGCGCCTTGTCACTTGCTTGCTGGTGTGGGCTGATGGCACTTCCTGGCTGCCTTAGGTGGAGTGCAGTTGCACTCCAGTGACCTGCCGCCCACACGCCTGCGCTCTGCTTTCGTGGGCATGTGCATGGGCGGGCCAGAAGTGGGCGGAGTTTGGGACCGATGCAGTGAGATTCAAATACGCCATTACGGCGTGGCATGGATTGACTATTCACTGCCTGCCTTTGAAAAGGCCGCTAGGTGCGTCAAAACATGTCAGGCATCTGGGCAGTTTCAAGTCTCCGCTAGGCATCCCTGCAGGAGCCACTCTGGAGTATTCTGGCCTTGGTCTACTATCAGAAGTCACCTGTGAAGCAGGACTGGTAACTATTGGCGTTTGCATACAAATCAAGCCTTTGCAAGCTTGTCATCAAGGAATCCGTTTATGGACATTCATGGCTTGCTTAAATCTCGTGCTTATTTCTGCCATTATGCCATCTATGCACTTGCTTGCATGAACTGCCTCATGTTGCTACACTCTGTCACTATAAGCAATCTACTGGAGAATTCTTGAGGCCCATACCGACACCCTGCGATTGGGGGACTGATAAGCGATTTGTGATAGAGGAAATCTTGCTCTTCTAGGACTGCTTGCTTGAGCCTGCCTTTGCCTGCATGTCACCCTAAGGAGCTTCTAACATCTGTTACTACCTACTGGGGGCTTATTTGCAAGTTCATATTTGACCATCCACAGTTGATGAAATCCATGATGTGGTGTGTGTGTGTGTGTGTGTGTGTGTGTGTGATGTGGTGTGTGTGTGTGGTGTGTGTGATGTGGTGTGTGTGTGTGGGTGGTGTGTGGGTGGTGTGTGGGTGGTGTGTGTGTGTGTGTGTGTGGTGTGTGTGTGTGGTGTGTGTGTGTGGTGTGTGTGTGTGTGGTGTGTGTGTGTGGTGTGTGTGTGTGGTGTGTGTGTGTGGTGTGTGTGTGTGGTGTGTGTGTGTGTGTGGGTGGTGTGTGTGTGTGTGTGTGTGTGTGTGTGTGTGTGTGTGTGTGTGTGTGTGTGTGTGTGTGTGATGTGGTGTGTGTGTGTGGTGTGTGTGTGTGGTGTGTGTGGGTGGTGTGTGGGTGGTGTGTGTGTGGTGTGTGTGGGTGGTGTGTGGGTGGTGTGTGTGTGTGTGTGTGTGGTGTGTGTGTGTGTGTGTGTGTGTGGTGTGTGTGTGTGTGTGTGTGTGTGTGGTGTGTGTGTGGTGTGTGTGTGGTGTGTGTGTGGTGTGTGTGTGGTGTGTGTGTGTGTGGTGTGTGTGGGTGGTGTGTGTGGGTGGTGTGTGGTGTGTGTGGGTGGTGTGTGTGGGTGGTGTGTGGTGTGTGTGGGTGGTGTGTGTGGGTGGTGTGTGGGTGGGGTGTGTGTGGGTGTGGTGTAGGGTAGGGTGTGTGGTGTGTAGGTATTTCATTTTTTGTATTATCTCATGCACCCAAGAGCCAATCATCTTTTTACTTTGGTGTTCCATTTAAAGAAAACATTTCTTTGTTACAGCTGATCAAAATCCTGCAATAAATCCGCAGATTGTCTACTTCCTGCTTTCATGGGAGCAGACTTAAGGTGGCCATACATCAGGCAACCTGCAAGCCGATCAAAAATCCAATTTGATTATTTTAAAATCGAACTGGATGAAAATCGGTGCCACCAAGTGCATGCTCAACTGACAAAGTGACCAAATTCGGGACGGAAATTGGTCGCATTGTCGATCACGCATGTTGCAAGATTGTTCGGCCTAAGTTGGCAGGTCATGTGTGCGGCGGTACGGCAGCCGATTTTTGGAACCAGCAACAAAACAACGAAACCCCCGCAATGTATAAATGTATCCCCCAGACGCCCCCCCCAGCCCCCCGCGTGTGCATTTATACATTACCTGTGCAGTGTCAACCTCCATGCGGTGTCCGTCCATCTCACTGGGTTCTGCATACACCTATACACGCTAGTGGCGCAAAGCATCTGACATCAGACGCTATGCGCCACTAGCGTGTACGCGACTGTTAGAACCCAGCAAGATGGACTGTCACCGCGCAGAGGCTGTTACAGGACAGGTAATGTATTAATGCACACACTGAGGGGGGCACATTTATACATTAGGGGCAGCGGTGGTGGAGACGTGGCAGGCTCAGCCAATTCCCTGAAGATTTCATGCTGAAACTGGATTGGAATCGGCCTGTAGTATATGGGCAGCTTCGACAAGAGACATTTATCTTTAACCAGATTCGATTAGAATAAACCAATGGGCAGTGTCCCCATACCTGTCAGAGGATGCCCATCACCTGCACTATCAGGGTGGAGTTAAGATGATGGGTGTCCTCTGACAGGTATTGGGACACTGCCCATTGGTTTATTGGTTGTCTGCGAGGTGAGGGTTGTGATATACAGGTATACCTGGAGCGGATGGGAGTCATACGGTCTTGAGAAAGCCCACATCGCAGGGCGAAAGGATTGTCGACTCTACTCCGCACCTAATCCTACACTGCCTGTGCTAATAAGTATACAATTTCATCTTCTGTTTTTGCTTTTATGAAGATTGGATTAAAGTTTTGGAAGTTTTATACAAGTAAACCAGCGTGTTGCTCCTGGATTCTTTTCCTATTTGAAAGCATAGTGCTGTATTAGCTAGGCCTATTTTTCTACATTGGCTATCATTCATGAAGCATTTCCGCATGCGGAAATGCTTAAAACAGTTGACTTTTTCGACCTCGTAGCTAAATCTGCATTCATAAAGGCTCTTTCCGCATGAAAAGCCGACATTACCGAGCAGAGCGATAAATCACCGCCTTGTGCAGTGATTATCGTAAAAATTGTAACAAAATGTTAATTCATAAAGATTAGAGCAAGCGGTGTGAGCTCGGGAAGTACCGCTCCCTCTGATGTGGCGATAACAATGTTAAGTGAATGGAGACACAGACCTCCCAGGCAGCTGCAGTAGAGCGGAACACAGAGAAATGTATCAACTCGGCAGCTTACTATGCTTCCGCAAGCCTACCGCCTGCCTACCGACAGCCTAGTTCGGGGAATCTCCGCACTGCTATCGCAATTGGATACATTTTTATGAATGAGCAGACAGAAGTCTAAAATACCGCAGCGGTGTTTTCCCGCATGGATTTACTTTACCGACAACCCTTTTATGAATGATAGCCATTGAGTCTCGGCATCAGCCATTCCTCGTCGGTGGTGGATAACAGAGACTAATAAATTTATATACAACATATGGAGTGCACAGCCATTCATTCAAAAACATTCCTAAGAATTACCCTTTTTCCACAACTGTATAATTCCTATTAAATATATAAATATTTATAATTTGCTATTCTTATGACAAAACATTTTAGCTTAAAATTCCTTAGCTGTAATTGTTTCCGTTTTTGGATTTATTCTAGTGTCTCCCATCCCTAAAATAAAGCTCTGACTTCCTAATGGTATTTCTCATCTGTCCTCCCTCCCAGATCCCGGGCACGACCTTTTGTACTAACACGTCTATATTGCTGACATTCTGCATACCTCTTCCTGAACCGTGGATGTATTTACACATTTCATGAGTGTCTACCTTTTGTGAACCAGTTAAACTGGTACTTCCCAGCAAAGCTTTGCTCATAAGAATATTCCAGCCTACCAGCAAATGTTTTAAGCAACCAAATTTCATCAATGGGTCAATAACCTTTAAATATGTGCAAATGCGTAGGAGCTGTAAATGCAAAGAATGTTCCAGATATTAAAAATGGATTGCTGTTGAATATTTGAACTCTGCCATACCCACCAAAAGACAGACATGGATGGAAGGTTTCTATTGGCCATTTCGGGTTCCCCAAACTTTCTCGGGCAAGGGCCAAGTCAACATTCTTCAAACTGCTGGGGGGCCGAAACATACATAAAATGATGTTAAAAAACATTGCATTGAATCTAGGTATTGATTTGGCCCAATCATGCCTGGAGGATAACTCCCAGCAGCAGCCGCCATTCAGTCATACGACACCCGAAGGAACGTCTTTGTGCACCAGACAGTAAAGCATACCCAGATGACAACCTGTTTTCCAGTTGGACAGCAGTGTCATCTGATGCAGAATTGGAAGCCCGAGAATGACTGCTCACTGGCTTCTACAGTATGAGGCTGTGTGGTGCCAGCACTGCTGTTCTACATGCGGGCCACATCTAGAAGTTATACATTTTGTGTTTGGGGGCCAGTGAAAAAGCCTCCGGGAGCAGCATTCGGCCCGCGGGCCTTAGTTTGTTTGAGGACCACTGGGCTAGATCTTTACATTATTATTACAGAAAAGTATGATATGCAAATCAAAGATGCATGGGTTATGTGAATTATACAATATCGTTATTGCTATTAGTATTTATATATAGCGCTGACATATTCTGCAGCACTTTACAGAGTATATAGTCTTGTCACTAACTATCCCTTAGAGAGGTTCACAATATAATCCCTATCATAGTCATGTCCGCTAGATAGTGTTCTGGCTGGGATTAAAACCAGGGATCCAGCACTGCAAGGTGAGAGCTCCATTCAGTAAGACACCATGCTGCCCAATATACAATTATAAAGTTTGACCATGTCCAAAAGACTTAAAATGTGGATCCAGACAAAACCTACCCTACAGGTTATTAACTTTTGGGCATGCGCAGAGTGGTGAGCTTCAGGATTGTACCATTTGCCAATAAGTCTAACCCTACAGATGGGTGGTACAGACAGATGAACTTGGCTGACCCTACACCTGTGCCAGCCATTAAACAGTTCTGCGCGGTATTTTTCAATACATTTTGATATTATCTTTCCTAATTTAGGATAATTTGTATTGATATGGATTTCCTTTTGGACGGGAAAGGGGGGGGGGGGAGGTGTATGGCCCATTATTAGCATTTCCATTACCACCTCTGTGATTATTATAGCTCTGCACAGTAGCAGAGAACCGCTTATGCACAGCTTTTTCCTCCATGCATGAACAGCTTAGTGCTACTGTGTGGGCCCGTCAGTATGCCTGAGCAGTGCGGCCATGTTCGTTCATGGAGGTGAGAGTGGTAGCGAAGAAGAGTGTCCTGGCAACCAGTACTGGGCTAAAGAAGGATTGAAGTCTCTGGAGGATCCCAGAGGATTCCCTTTACTGATGTAAAAATGAAGTAAGGAGTTCTGTTTAGGGCCAGTTAGGAAAGTTAAAATCCATAGAGTCACAGAATACATGTTGACACTATACCTGTTGCATAGCAGAATAATTCTGCATGTCACCCTCCACCTCCAATGATATCCTTAAAATTAACTGGACTAACCCCAAGTAGAATGTTACATTTCAGTCCCTTCCGGTCACCCTGAAGCAGGGATGCTCACCGAGGTTAATCACAAGTAATCAGGACTGATTACTTGTGATTCAAATAAGGGTTAATTGCTGCAGGTGCGGGGCTGGATGCGACAGGGTTAATTACCCATAATGCCGCCATCCGCGTCAACGAGATTGCAAACGTCCTATTAGTCACGTTACAAGCCTCACTATGGCACACTTCCTCCTTCCGGCTTTAAGGAGGAAGTGCGCCATAGCAAGGCTTGCAACGTGATTAATAGGACACTTGCAATCTCGTTGACGTGCAGAGCGGACGGCAGCTTTATGGGCAATTAACCCCGCCGCATGCAGCCCCGCTCCTGCAGCAATTAACCCTTATTTGAGTCAAGAGTAATCGGTCGTGATTACTCGTGATTAACCTTGGTGAGTATGCCTGCCCTGAAGAAAATAAATAAGAAACACAGAGAGCCCAATATAGTGTAGTATGTATTGGAAAACGTGGATAAATGTAAGTGTGAGATTAATATACTCACAAACATGGGTTACCTCTTAGGCAATTACTGTAGATGCAGGTGAGGAGATTAGACCTGTCCTCACTCAGGATTAAGAGGTCGCTCTCTGTAGATCAGAAAAGTAGGGGTAGGTCACCCCTCCACCAGGGGTGGACAGTATTATCGTAAGAGAACAGAGGAGCCAGCAGGATAAAAGGTAATAAAAATTTTAAGATTTGCTGGGAGGCAGTGGTTGACAAACCTCCGGAAAGCAGGCTCAAAATACTGTCTGAATTAAACAAATAAATGTATTATTGGTACCCCAAAAAGATGCAACGCGTTTCGCAGGCACAGCCCGCTTCATCAGGCAATAAGATAGGGGTCAAACAGTAGCTTGTCAGTAGCACGAATAGCGCTGTGAGTATGCCTGCCCTGAAGAAAATATTTCTCACCTGGGATCACTCTTATGCCCTTACTCCAGCTCGAAGCCCCAATACAGCATACAACACTATGGGAAAATAGGTGCTTAGGGGAATTTAGCAAGCTAACCCACTCCCGTTTCTGGATTACTAAAGGGGTCAAGTAACGGTTTCGACTCTTAAGGTTCTGTCCTTAAATCATTTGCCCAATCAGCATCTGAGTTTGAGCTCTACCATAAGGTCTTCTATAAGCACCTACAACTTAAAGAGACGCTGAAGTGAGTTTTTGTTTACCTTTATTTCGTATGTAGTCATCTTCATCATTAAATCCCATGCGGAATGGCCGCATCCCGTGAAGGAACAAGCCATTTTTGCCCCTGAAATCCCCTAGCAAAGTTCCACAACTTGAGGTGACAGATCGGGGGTACCCATTGGGTAGATTGTGATCTACCAGTAAATCTCAAAAGACGTCTGGGTAGACCCCATACCACCCGCCTGATTGATATGCATGTGCTGCAGTTGTGGTCTGCATCTGAAGGTAGATTCTACCCGGTAAATCATTTCAATTAGTAATTTTTTTTAAGTAGCTCGCATGCCGAAAAATGTGGGCACCTCTGTCAGATTATGCTGCCAGGAAGAGGCAGAGCTGTCTCCATCAATCTCTGCCAATCGTCTCTTTCAACGCCACTCTCAGCCCTCTGTCATCATTCCCACCCCTCATGTGCGCACCCGTGGCTGTGAGACTACTTGCATAGACAGATTGAGTCTCACAGCTGCAGAGAGGGAGAAACTGCGGGATGCATGCCCAGCCAGATTACCCTGTCCCATGCATGCAGGGTAGTGCGCATGAGCATGCAGAGTGCGCGGCCATGCACATAGAATTAGCAAATAATTAGCAGAGCTGGAGCCGCGACCCAGAAATGGGAACAGGAGTTGCGGCCATTTTATCCAGGAAATCCTGGATTTAAAAAACAAAACAAAAAAACTTTATAGAAAGAAATCTACAGCGCTCTGAGCGGCGGTAAGAGGGGGAACAGCATACTTACAGTAAGTGCTTTCAGTGAACGTAAAAAAAAAAAAAAAAAAAATTCACTTCAGTTTCTCTTTAAGCATGCACTACATAGACAATTTGAAGTTCTACCGACAGGTTTGACTAATATGTTTGACATTATCTGGGGCCTCAGAGGATGAACAGGATGAAACACTTGAAAGGGTACCTAAGGTGGCACCACACGCACCTGATCAACTCCTTAATTCTAGTTTATGCACCGTGCATATCTAACCCCAGTACGATTGTCCAAATTCAAACCCAGTAAATTTCTCAATTGTCTCAAATGCTTTGTAACAGAGGCACCTTTTCCATATGATGTGGACCTGTCCCTTGGTTACTAATTACTGGACGCAGGTCGTCAACATTTCTCAATGACTATATGGGTTGCCTGCTTACCTGTGAACCTAAGGTATGCCTCCTCTATGTATTCCATGACCCCTTTACTGGAAAATACCTGTTGCAATTTGCTATAGAGGTGCTTTACCTAATCTGCAAACATCTTACCAAACATTGAATACTTACCTCAGTTCTATCATGTACCGAGTGCATCAGGTCTGTGAATCAGGCACTCCCCTTTCGTAAGCAGTATATCAGCGCAATGGCACAATATCTAAACTTGACAATCTATGGTGTACTTGGATGAACTCCCCTTCAACTTAACTATAGAGATGGCCTGAACAGTTCGCATGCAAACGTATTCGCGCTACCGAAAGCGAACTTTATGCGAGGCCGACCCGCCCCCTATACTTCATCATTGGGCTAAACTTTGACCCTCTACATCACAGTCAGCAGACACATGGAAGCCAATCAGGCTACACTCCCTCCTGGAGCACCCCCCCCCCCCCCCCGTATAAAAGGCAGCTGCGTCAGCCATGATCTCATTCTGTGTGCTTAGATATTAGGGAGACACACTGGAGAGGAGCTAGGGAAAGCCTAGTTAGGCTGGTTAGCTTGTTCCTTGCTGATACTTATTGCTAAAAAGCACCCCAAAACAGCTCTTTTGAGAGCTAATACTCTAGTGATCTTTTTTTTTTTTGTGGCCCATTGCCACTTGCATATACAGCCCTGTCAGTCGCAGCTGGCCCTTGCTAATTGCTATACTGTGCGAGGCCCAGCACATTCAGTGCCTACCTTTTCACTGCACCTGTGTATGACAGCTGCACATTTGTAATACCAGTCCATGCATACCTGTTCATGTTCACTGCACCTGCGTTGACAGGCAGCACACAGTGTTATATACCAGTTACTGCATACCTGTTCAGTGTACCTGTGTGTGTGACAGCTGCACATTTGTAATGCCAGTCCGTGCATACCTGTTCACGTTCACTGCACCTGCGTGACAGCACGCAGTGTTATATACACCAGTCACTGCATAACTGTTCACTTCAGCTGTGTGTGTGTGTGTGTGTGTGTGTGTGTGTGTGTGTGTGTGTGTGTGTGTGAGCTGCACATTGTATTGATACCAGTCCGTGCATACCTGTTCACTGCACCTGTGTGACAGCACACTGTTTTACATACCAGTCACTGCATACCTGTTCACTGTACCTGTGTGACTGCACATTGTATGAGTCAAGTCAGTGCATACCTTTCACTTCTCCCCCCCAATATGGACAAAACAGGTAGAGGCAGAGCCAGAGGCAGGCCACCCGGCAGGCCTGTTCGAGGTTGTGCTGTCGTGATTTCATGCGACCCTGGACCAAAGTACAGTGTTCAGAAGGCACGTGCCATCAACCCCCAAGATTGTCAGGACGTAGTTGACTATTTAACACAAAACACCTCATCTCCCTCAGCTTCCGCACGGAACCGTGACATATCAGCCTCCTCCTGCTCGGATTCTGGCACCCCACTTAACACGCAGTCGGCCCCACCACCAAAGTGCCATCATCTCAGGGCTCAGCGGTGTGGAAATTTGAGTGTGTGTCTGCCTCATATGAGAGCAATGCCACCTGTACTCTCTGCCACCGAAAATTGAGCCGTGGAAAGACCAAGACCCTCGTAGGGACAATTTCCTTACGAAGGCACATGATGACAAAGCACAAACTGCAATGGGATGACCACCTGAGAAAAAGCAGCACACAAAAGCAAAGCCACACACCACAGTGGAAGATACCAGGCTGCAATTATTTCTCAAAAAAGGCGATACCCAAACTGTACCATGATGTTGAAAGGCAAGTGGTGTCATCTCTGGCACACAGCATTGGGTCAAGGGTCCATCTGACCACATTGTTTGCAAAGCACGGTCAGGCCTGCCCGAAGACTAATTCAGTCCCCACACACAGCATCTCTGCCTGCACGCCGTGTGACTGCCTGCCTAAAGACTAAGTCAGTCCCCACACAGCATCTCTGCCTGCAGGCCGCTTGACTGCCTTCTCCGCCACCACAAACAGGGTCCAGGACTCCAGGTGGATTTCTGGACCTGCTAACATAAACTAACAATTTTTTCTGGTGCGTGTACATGCCTGCCTAATTTTTCTGGCTGCATTGCGCCGGCAACAACAAAACAAAAGGCATATAAATGTGTCAATTCCTCTTCGTGATCGTTACCTTTCCGCGGTGAAGGGGCTTGCGTATCACAATGAAGCAATGACCGCCGGCTATATGAAAGTGTTGGGGGGCACACCCAAGATAACAACGTCGTTGCTTCATTGGGGACAGGCCAAGTTCGATCAGCTGGACAGTCACTGTTGTTCTATCATTGAGCTACCTCAACCTGGCGACCATATGGGCTTGAAAACCGCTATCGCCTTCACTCTCGCCACGGTGCGAACCAGTCCAGCACGGCCGTCACTACACAAACAGCTGTTTGCGGTGCATTACACAGTGAGTTTAGTCTGTCAGTGTGAAGCAGTACACTAAATTACACTACCTGATTGATGTATACACATGCAAGATGTTTTAATGCTGGGGATACACTGTACGTTTCTGTACCGTGTATCGAGCCGCGGATGCTCCCAGCTGATAATTTCCGACAGGTCCGATGACCCGCCAGATCGATACCCTGCTCGATCCCCGCGGGCGGACAATAGCGGGGAGTCAAGCGGAAAATAAGGAAGCGCCCGCGGGGACGATCGGGAATCGATCCGGACGGCGGCGGGGACGCGGCGGGAGTCGATCCGGTGGCTAATCGAGCCGCCGGGTCGACCCATGTATGCCCAGCATAAAGCACTTTACGCCTCCAATTTAGCATGCAATGTGATTTCTGCCCTTAAAACGCTGCTGTGCGTCAAATCCTGATTTTTCCCCGGGATTTTTGCCGTGTATCCCACTCCGCCATGCCCCCCTCCAGGTCTTAGACCCCTTGAAACATCTTTTCCATCACTTTTCTGGCCAGAATTAATGTTTGTAGTTTTGAAAGTTCGCCTGCCCATTAAAGTCTATTGCGGTTCGCAAAGTTCGCGCCAAAGCAAACTTTTTCCGAAGTTTGCGAACCTAAAAATCGGAGGTTCGAGCTATCTCTACTAAACTACAGTTGATTTATTTTAGTCGCTACTCCTTACTGATCTCATTAATGAGCTGACTGATTCCCCTAGTACTTACTACTATATTACCTCATATGTTCAATGGCAACCGGTTTATAATTATGGATGTATTACCGTTTCTACAAATGAGAGCTAGCCATGAGGGTTTCTATTAACACGGAGCTATATATGATTGTACTCAACTACTCAATCGATGACTAACCCCACTGACATTTTATTATTGTATCATCAATTCCTTGGCTGCTTTATTTAATTTATTTTTTATTTAACTGGACTAAAACAATGGAGAGGATGACTGCAACTCTCAGGCACACTGAACCTAAATATCTGTGGGAAACCAACCTTCATGCTCTTATGTTAAATTAGTGGGAGGCCTTAGGTAACAGGGACTCCGATAACAATCATAAGGATAGCATAATATAATCGCTCTTCTCTTATTAATGCTTAGGACCTGACCTTTGTTCCTTATACAAGTTATTTGTAATATATGGGAAGTAGGCCAGCATAATTTATTTTATGTAGCATCAGATATATTATCAAAGGAGTTTTTTTGTTTCCTTTTCAAGGGGTATTACGTTATTTTTCTTCCTTTAGTGCATGATCCTATTGGGGATAGAATACATGATACAGTAGGTCATCTGGACCATATAATATTAAAATATGAATGTACTATGTATCACTGTGTCCAGTGGTTAACCACAAATGTTCACTTATAGCTGAATTATTGCAAATGTCCTGTTTTAGGAAGGCAAATTACACCAAGCTTTGCTTTTTAGTAGGAGGGCTTTTTGGTCCCTTTTATCTTCCCATACATTCCTAGTAGTTTGGGTCACCCTGAGCTGCTTGGTTACTCTGTTTAAGAAAAAATACAATCAATAAAAACGTTATATGTATGCAGGCTTTGAATTAACATGTATGTTATAAATGTTCACTGCAGTTCACACACATAGGACCACATCCTATTCCCTGTGATAAGTAGCTTGCAAACGAGAGCTACCCATCACCTTGCAAACACACAAGGATTACCAAAAAATCCTATTGCTGGCTTCACTCGTGTGATGGCCGATTGTTAGGGAGCATTACTTGGGCAAAAGCCTGAGTGATGCTCCCATATCCCAGGCGATGGGAAGCGAGGTTTTGCACTGTGGTGCTTCCTTTAGAACCACGGTACTGCTCCCTAGCTCTAACAGGACATGCACGAGACTCGACGAAGATCCGCTGCCATCTTCTGCCCCTACATCTGGGGGTCTCCTTTAATAAGGAGCACCTATTGTTTGTAAGGATCCCTTTAGGAAAGCTGGCATAAGAGAAATATGGACTGCAAAATTGGCTTTATTAACCTCCTTAGCGGTAACCCCGTGCTGGACACGGGGTAAGCCGCAGGAGGGTGCCGTTCAGGCCCTGCTGGGCCGATTTGCATAATTTTTTTTTTCAAACACGCAGCTAACACTTTGCTAGCTGTGTGTTTGTTGCTATCGCCGCCGCCGATGCGCCACTAACCGGCGCGATACATGCCCCCCCCCCCCCCCGCATACCCCTTGCGCAGCCTGGTCAATAGGCGCCAGGCTGCGCTATGGGGTGGATCGGGATTCCCTGTGACGTCACGACGTAGATGACGTTACTCCGTTCGTCGCCATGGCGACGGGGGAAGCCCTCAAGGAAATCCCGTTCAGAACGGGATTTCCTTATGGGCAAGCAGCGCCGGCGGCGATCGGAGGGGACGGGCGGACGCTGCGGGGGGGAAGCATGTAGTTAGGCTACATGCTAAAAAAAAAAAAAAAAAAAAAAAAAAAAGGGAGCAAAAACCCTCCCGCGGCCGCGCAGCTGCACGATTCATACCGCCAGGGAGGTTAAGAGATAAGAGAAATTTCCATTCTCTTCAAACGTGGTGATCTATCCTGGAATCACCCATTTTCAAGAGATGCCCGTGTTTGCACAGTTAATGTACAGACAAGAACATACAGAAGGATGTCAAATTATACTGCCAACACAGAGAAAAGGAAAGGCAGTTCTGCTTACCTCTAACATTGGTCTGGCACTGTCATGTATAGACAAAATGTGAGTAATGTTGTTCTTATGAAGCTGTTCTGTATCCCGAGCATCTGCAAGGAGAGGAAATGAAAGTCGTTTTTGTGTATTTAGAAAGTATTTTTTATGTAGGTCTATATTACACCAAAATGAAAATTGCAGTTAGACATTTTATTCATCAAAATTCTTATCTGCAGGCTTCCAGGATAGTGGCCATGTGATAATTTCTTTATGTCTCACAGATGCATGTTGGGAGATTAACCCCAGTTGATGTAAGCAAACTCATCCAGTCTCAATAACAAAAATGCTATAGATGTAACGAAAAAACTCAATTAAGTTTCATCACCAAATAGTGATAAAAACGTAATATACTGACTAGCTACAATGTGTGCATTATATATCATCTAAATAAGAAACAAAATGATATTACTAAAAAGTTTCATTCACACAACGACAAAAAATCCTGATACGTGCTGTGAACTGGTTTGTTCACCTACCAGGTCTTTATCTAATAGGAGCAGAACAGTGAACTCCGCTACTGCAAATTCACACCACATGAGGTATGGAAACATTATGTGTCGGGCTAGCCTTTATGCGCCTCCTCACAGTTTTCTCAACAAGGTGGCAGCACAGTATTGGTATAATCATGCCAGTTTCAACATCTACGGCTAAATGTTGGAGGACACGAACACTAACCATATGCTTTGTCCTGTTGTCTTCTATTTTTTATTGGGCACCATCATGTTACACTTATTATTATTATTATTATTTATTGTATTTATAAAGCGCCAACATATTACGCAGCGCTGGACATTAATTTAGGTTACAGACAATATTTAGGGGTCACATACAGCAATATGACAATACAGGAATACAAGAAAACCAGATCACAGCACAGTATGAGTACAAGGTAATGCTTAATCAGTCACTGGAGGGGAGCATGGAGAGTAGGCAAGTTATGTTCACTCAAATGCATAGCATGGGTTTACAGTAATGGAGGTGCATGATCAGGTAGGACACAAAAGGAGGAGGACCCTGCCCAAAGGCTTACAATCTAGAGGTAGAGGTAGGGAGGGACATGAGAGGTAGGGGACCAGAGTTCAGCTGTTGGTTTAGCGCAGGCATGGGCAAACTTGGCCCTCCAGCTGTTAAGGAACTACAAGTCCCACAATGCATTGCAGGAGTCTGACAGCCACAGTCATGACTCATAAAGGCAAATGCATTGTGGGACTTGTAGTTTCGTAACAGCTGGAGGGCCGAGTTTGCCCATGCCTGGTTTAGAGCAATTGTGAGGGGTGGTAGGCCAGAGTGAAAAGGTGAGTTTTGAGGGCCTTCTTGAAGGTGTTGGAGGGGGCTGCCCTAATGGGTAGAGGTAGGGTGTTCCATAGTGTTGGAGCGGCTCTTGAGAAGTCCTGGAGGCGTGCATGGGACTGGGTGATGCGGGGGACGGTCAGGCGAAGTTCATTGGAAGAGCGGAGTGAGCAGCTTGGTGTGCATCTCTGAGTAGGTTCAGAAATGTAGGTTGGACAGGTTTTGGGGATGGATTTGTAGGTCAGACACAATATCTTGAATCTGATTCTGGACTGGATAGGAAGTCAGTAGAGGGATTCACGGAAGGGAGCCGCCCTGGTGGAGCGATGGGAGGAATGGATAATTCTGGCTGCCGCATGCACGATGGACTGCAGTGGGGCTATTCGGGTCATAGGGAGACCAGACAGAAGGGCATTGCAGTAGTTGAGGTGGGAAATTATGAGGGCATGGATGAGGAGTTTGGTGGTGGCAGAAGTCAGGAAAGGGTGAATCTTACAGATGTTACGAAGGTGGAAGTTGCAGGACTTTGTGAGGTTTTGGATGTGGGGAGTGAAGGAGAGTGCGGAGTCCAGGGTGACACCCAGACAGCGGGCTTGAGAGGTAGGGCAAATGGTAGTGTGGTTAACAGTGACCTGCACATCTGGGAGGACCAGGGATGACCGGGGTGGGAAGATCATAAATTCTGTTTTGTCGAGATTTAGTTTCAGGAACCTAGCGGACATCCAGGAGGAGATGGCAGATAGGTAGGAGGAGACCTTGTCCATGGTAGTGGTGGATGTGTCAGGGGTGTGGAGGTAGATCTGGGTGTCATCTGCATACAGATGATAGTTAAAACCCATGGAGGAGATAACCTTGCCAATGGAGGATGTGTATAGGGAGAACAGTAGGGGGCCAAGGACCGAGCCTTGGGGGACTCCCACAGAGGTTGTTGGGGGTGGACGAGGACTCATTGAAGGAGGTCGTGAAGGAGCGGTTGGAGAGGTAGGATGAAAGCCAGGTCAGGGCGAGATCGTGAATGCCCATGGACTGGAGGGACTGGAGGAGTAGGGGATGATGTACTGTATCAAAAGCTGCTAAAAGGTCAAGGAGGAAAATTGAGTATTTACCTTCAGCTTTAGCTAAGGCAAGGTCATTGACCACTTTGGTGAGAGCCGTTTCGGTTGAGTGGGCAGGCCGAAATCCAGATTGTAGTGGGTCTAGTAGCGAATTGGCATTGAGGTACTGGGTCAGGCGTTTGTGAACCAGACGCTCAAGGAGTTTTGAGGCAAAGGGGAGGAGGGATATTGGGCGGTAGTTGGAGGGTAGCGAGGGGTCGAGGGAGTGTTTGAGCAGGGGCAGTACTGTGGCCTGCTTGAAGTCTGAGGGGAAGGTGCCTGTGGATAGGGAGAGGTTAAACAGGGTAGTGAGGACTGGGGCCAAATCCGTGAAGTGAGGCTGAAGTAGATCAGAAGGGATAAGGTCAAGGGGGGAGGTAGTGGTATGGGAAGTCTGCAGTAGGTGGTTGACTTCCTCAATGGTAGTAGGAGTGAAGGAGGTGAAGGGAGGATAGGGTGGAGGAGGCGTTGGTTGCGAGTGTGGCAGGTGAAGATTGGAGATTACAGTGATTCTACTCATCTGAACCTGACCACACATGGACCAACGGCAGATGAGAATCAAACCTTCCACCCCTAAAGCGCTGATTTAATTGTCAACAAAGTACTAATAGTACTAATGGTAGATTTACCGTCTATGTTTACAGCATCCCCAACATATCTTTTTGATGCTGCCATCTTTCTACGGTAAAGGATTATTGGATTTTTCTTTGGTTCGGTGGTCAAGTACTAGTTTAATCTACATCCAAAATGTATCCAATTCTGCAGATCGCTGAACAGAAATTGAAGAATGTTGGGCAACGCCTGTACTTGCACTAGTTTTTCACAGTGGTTAATCAGGAACTAGCTTATTCATAAATATCTAGTGCCAGTAGATTAAACTAGTACTTGATGAACACCGAACCAAAGAAAAATCCAATAATCCTTTACCGTAGAAAGATGGCAGCATCAAAAAGATGATATGTTGGGGATGCTGTAAACAAAGACGGTAAATTTACCATTAGTACTATTAGTACTTTGTTGACAAATAAATCAGCGCTTTAGGGGTAGAAGGTTTGGTTCTCATCTGCCGTTGGTCCATGTGTGGCCAGCGGGAGAGAACAGTGTAGTGTCAGCTCCGATGTTCTGCTGTAGCCCGGGAATAATGAGTTACCTCCCTAGGCTACATAGGGAACACATCCACCTTCCTATCGTAAACTGCACAGAATTTTCGTCCGCTTACCGCAACCGATCCAATGCAGACTGACAAGTGTGAACAGCTCCTATAAATAAAATAAGATCTGTTCACTGTCATTTTTGCGATGAGTGGAAAACAGACAAAAAAAAAAAAAGTGCCCATTCTCAGCTCAAGTAGACAAAAAAAAAAAAGAAAACATCAAAATATGTATCTGGTACTAGTGCTCTAAGCATTGAGCAAAAACAAGATGGTCTAAATTTAGCCCATAGATAAAAGTTAAGTGACCTAGTTAGCCACACTATCATTTTGCTGAAAGGATTTATCTTAAACTTATAATAGATTAGAGTGACACTTTGGCCTAGATTTATTACAGAACACAGGATGAAATGTGACGCATGCAGCTTCAACTGCATCAATCACTGATGTGTAAAAGTCTACCAAGCATGACATAATAATCTGGAATGAGCATTAATATTCTTAGCTAGATGGAGAATGCATATATACCTAATGGTCAAGGTTACTATTCCAGAGAGCATTAGGAGGAAGACGGCAAAAGAAAAGATGAAGTGTGAGCCAATACAATTTAAAGCAAATCCAAGTACAGAAAAAAGCAAAAGTCAGATACTTCCCTTAGTAAAAGGGATCCTCCAGAGACTTACGACCACCACCACCACAGCTACCAGGGAATCCTATGAAAGTTTTTGGCCACGTTTCTGCCCATGAACAAACATGGCTGCACTATGCATGCACACTGACAGCCCACGCCTGTGCAGTAGCACAAAGCTGCTCGTGCACAGAGGAAAAATCTGAACACAAGTGTCTCTATGATACTGCACAGGCGCGAGCTGCACAGTTTGGTTGCGCTCATACACAGAAGGGAGAGCGACTATATGAACCTATTCAACAAGCCCTTGTTGAATAGTTTCAAAGGGTTCCAGTGCTGGAACACAAAGTTATGATCTTTAGTTTTGCAGAGATAACAGACTTTAGAAAAAAAAATTAACATTTGGTATTCCTTAATAGTAAATGTTTCTAGTGTTTTCCATTACTAAGAAAAAAAAAAAAAACACTTAACAGGAGTAAAACTGCCTTCTGGTCTACAAGGGCAGTTGAACAAATCCACGACCCCCAGGTTCATTAAACAAAAAAAATTATAGATACATCTATATATTTTAGATCTATAGATATTGCAATATCCATAGTAAATACTACAGTTTCCACATAAATCCTGCATGACAAATCAAATATACAGTCTGCACTTTTTCAAAGAAAAAACTTTTTTTTTTTTTTTAAAGAATAACGCTAAAGGGCCCTTTTCCACCAGCTGCGCTCTGATTCAATAATTGGAGCACTTGTGTTTTGCCGATCGCAAGGGCACAACGATTAACATGTTAATCTCGTTGCTCTTTTTCCACCGCTGCGATTTGTTTCCCTGCGGTGCGGGAGAGCGATGCATGCTGCATTTCTCATATGTTTGCAATATACTGCTATAGCAGCCAATCGCAAGCTCTGCTAAATCACAGGGAAAAGCGCACAACGAACCGACCTGACGTACCACACGACCTGTATTTCCACACGTTCGGATGGATAAACGACCAACTCATTTACATACAAAGACAAAAGACAAACACTTATATTGCGCTTTTCTCCTGGCGTACTCAAAGCGCCAGAGCTGCAGCCACTAGGGCGCGCTCTATAGGCAGTAGCAGTGTTTAGGGAGACTTGCCTAAGGTCTCCTGCTAATAGGTGCTGGCTTACTGAACAGGCAGAGCCGAGATTCGAACCCTGGTCTCCGGTGTCAGAGGCAGAGCCCTTAGCCATTACACTATCCAGCCACTGCAGCGTATGATAGCGGAACAAGAAGTTTAACAGTCGATCAAACGACTTGTACACACTAACTGCACAATATCAGACAACCGCAGGCCAACATAAATACGACAGCTGGATCAGGCGAAACGTCTTATCAGTCACTCGTCAAGTCATTTGCACGCATACACAGGCCTGACTGCCGTCCAACAGTCTAAAACGGACTAAAGTCGGACAACAATCAAGAAGTTTTGTTGAGCGTGTGTGTGTATGGGCCTTAAGTGTCCCTCAAAAGGTCATACTCTATTCCCCCATTTTTCCAGGGCCAAATTTTTGGGAAAGCCAACTGACCTACCAGTATATATTTGGGATGAAGGGCAGGATAGCCATGACAAAAGGGTTTAAAGCACATGTGGATATTGCTCTAGGTAGTTTAAAGCTGAACTTATGCTGGGATTACACGTTACTTTTTCGCGTTCGATTCTGCGCACGATCTATTAGCCATTCGATTCTCTGCTCGATTCTCTTATTTTCCACTCGTTTTTCTTATCTTTTTTCCATTCACTTCTATGAGAAATCGAGTGGAAAAGAATCGAGCGGAACATCGGACATGTCGGAATTTTATCGAAGGCATCTATCGGAACGATTCTTTGCAAAAAACGTAATGTGTAATCCCAGCATTAAAAGCTGCAAATTCAGAATGCTTACCACGTAAACATCATAGTCCTCAATAATAATACACCATTTCCACATACTTCCTATCTGAGAAAATTCCGTGTTCATGCAGCTTCAGTACCGCTAACCCAGAATAGGTAAATTAGATGCGGGATATCAAGGGTTAAAGAGTACTAATCTCTTGAAATCCTACACACACCATGATCAGTCCTACCACAACTCTCTGAACTTTGCTTTATCCCAAAACCCCTCTCCCCTCCTTTGCTTGTCACCAACCTTAACAACCCTTACTAACATCACCCTTCACTCACACCCAATAGCCATCACCCTACCCTTGCACTTAAAAATGCCTGACATGGACCCTGAACTTTCACCAAAGCCTAAGCTGAATCTTGACATCCCCAACTTCTATTGCCCTTATCCTCATAACTATACTGTACACGAGTGCAGATAGTTACCAAAACTATGTTCCCGGGCAATGCGAAGCGATAAGCTTCTATCAGCAGTCTGTCAGTATAAGGTATTACCATTCACAGCTTTTGTTATTTTGACAAAGTACATTTCTGGATCCATTCCATAACTAACATTGCACCACACCCCTTGTCTTTTTTGCGCTACTGTGTGTCAACCACGTCCAACTGCACAAAGATAAAACAGAAAATACCGGCAGATGGGTGTGAAGGGGGGGGACTGGAGTATAAAAACATTATTATAGCAAAAATATGATGGCACAAAATTATCATTGACAAGAAGAGCTCTTACGATGTCCATACAGGCTTCAATTCTATCACTAATCTAATGTTTCACATGGGCTGATCATGTGTATGGAAAACAGTTCATTGTACGGGCATGTTTAGATTACACTCATAAAAAGAACCAAAATGAAATTAACAGAATTTTGAAGCCAGTGTTACAGAGTGATGCGGCTCTGATTTAGCTAGCAATACAAACCCAAAAATGGGTTTATTCAGCACTATAGAATCTCCAGTTTCCAACCACACCATCACTATATGAGATGTGCACAAATAGAAGAAACCAGCAGAGGGAAAGGCACCCCCACACACCTGTATTTTGCCATATAAGGACTGCAGCTGAAAAGGAGCAAGATACCAAGGAAGAAGGTTTTTCTCCCCTAAGGGCCCGTTTCCACTTGTGCGTTGCGATCCCGCCGCGGAAAATGCATCAACGAATCCGCATGCGGGTTAGTTCGAGTTTCCATGCGGATTTTCACATACGATCGCACGCGGTTTTCACTATGCGATATTAACCATGTCAATGCCAGCAAGCATGGACATGGGTTTTTACGCGGAAACGCCAGGAAAACAGCAAGACTAACATGTTTGCGGTTTTCCTATTACATTACATTAGCGGCGATTCGCGTGCGGGTGTGGCGGCATGCGAATTCTGACGGCTCTGCCATGCAGATATTTTCTGCACAGCAGACCGCACAGAATGCCTGACAAGTGGAAACAGCCCCATCCACTTGTATTGGTTATGCGAATCTGCATGCAGAAAACACATGCAGATTCACTCTAGTGGAAACGGGCCCTCAAACCAAAAATATGCAGATACCAGAGAGTTTCCGAAGCAAATCATACAAGGCATGGAAGTAAACTGCCAGATAAGTATCAAGGCAAAAAGCTTTAAAAAAAAACTGTCGTGCATACCCTACAATTTACCTAAGCAGTCGGTTCAGTTCTAATATGACTGGATGCACTTATAGCACCATAGGAAATTCTTGGAGATCTCTGGAGAGAATTTACTCAAGTAAACCTGGATGTTCCTTAAATCTCAAAGTCTTATTTTGTATTCAAAGGTTAAAAAATGTCAAGTTTTGCCTCTCCTAGGTATACATGGGTAGTGTTTAACCCCCTTAAGGACCAGAGACCGCTGGTACCATAAACAGAATACCAATGATTTGCCACACACAACCGCCATCCACGCCACATGCCGGGAACATCAGGCCACCCACTCTGCGGTCTCTATGACAGCAGAGTTCCTATGAGCAGGTCAGGAGCCGCTTTCATTGGCTCCTGACCGTGTGATCGTTGCAAGTCAATGAGAGTTTCTTACATTGATCGACAGGGTCAGGCGCCAATGAAATCAGCTCCTGACCGGCTCACAGGGCTCTGCCATCATAGAGACAGCAAAGTGAGTGAGCTGCGATGGGCAGAGAGCGATGCGATCGGCGGGAGAAATGAGCCTGGCAACCACATCAGCATCAAAACAGGACATAGATTGCAACTAGCGTCTTACTTAACTGGTTAAGTTGGATTGGGACTGTACATACATGAGTTTACCTCATGTTACATAGTCCTTATGATACCAAAGGCAAACTGGAAATGAATGCCATGTGTGTGAGTGGGGAGGCGTGTAGATTCTTACCGCACCTCCTGTGTGCCAGTGTCTCCCTCAGTTTAGCTGTAAAGGTCCCCGTTTGGTCTGGTGAGTGGGCTAGGTCAGCGCCCTCGGACCTGGACATACTACACGGCTTATGCACTGAATATTAACTCGACAGCCCTGTGACCATGTACCCTGGGCGACTCTATATATGTCCGTTCACGACTAGCTGCATACCCAGTATGCGACCCAAGCAAACATACTGCGAGCTTGCATAGCATGGCATGTTCAGGTCAGAAGAAGCAGACTCACCGGACCAAACAGGGACTTTTACATGTAAACTGAGGGTGACACCGGCACACGGGAGGTACAGTAAGAACCTACACACTTCCCCACACACATATATAGCATCCATCTTTAATTTCTAATTCGCCTTGAGTATCTTTTAAGTCCTAATATTCCTTTCGGGTGATTGCTGTGGGTTTACATAAACTGCGGAAGACATTTTCTTGTTCACATTTTTGTTACTAATATTTTTATATTTCTTACAGCAAACGGACATGCAAAATGTTTTATTGTATTTGTCAATGTTCACAACATTGCAGCTCAATTTTAATCTAACTTGTTATAAATATTTGTGATTATACAGAAATATACAGTCTTTTAAAGAGAAACGGACCAAGAATTTAACTTTATCCCAATCAGTAGCTGATACCCCCTTTTACATGAGAAATCTATTCCTTTTCACAAACAGACCATCAGGGGGCGCTGTATGGCTGATATTGTAGTGAAACCCCTCCCACAAAGAAATTCTGAATACGTACTCTTAGCAGTTTCCTGTCTGTGAACCCTGTTGCACTGTGGGAAATAGCTATATTTTACAATGGGCAAACACTGACTAAATCATTTATCCATAAGTATTGTAAAAATGAAGCACTTATTACATCATTTTCACTGGAGTTCCTCTTTAAAGTCTATTTTTTTTTCTAACCGTGCAGAAGGCAATTATATATATATATATATATAAATGAGTAAGAGTATTAATAGTGCAGTTACATCAGTGCTCCACGTAGGATCGGTTAGCCATTAGGGAGATTAACAGCATAGCTTCTGTGTTTTTATAGCACATGGAGAAGTCTGATAAGCAAATAAGTCGAATACTCATATGACCAGTGATATAGTCCGGGACCTCAGAACTCTTTAATGAGCCTGTGCTGCTGCCAGTAACAATATATTTGGGAGCATGTATTCAGCACTGACAGAGGCTTTTTCTAGACATATGATGATAGGTAGACTTAACACATTGAATTTATGTCTAACATATATTATATTGCAGTTGTCAGAGCCAGAGGGAGCAAGAAGCTGTGAAAAGATATACAGTAGAATCTCTTTATAGCAAACTCCAAGGGACCATGAAATCTAGTTTACTATATCTGAAGTCTACTATACCAGAATTGGTCATACATTGTATATTTATATAGACTTATTTGCTGGGACCTGAGGACTGGAGTTCACTATATCAGGGTTTACTATAACGAGATTCTACTGTACAAGACAATATGGTTTCGTGTGTACAAGATCTTACTGATTTAGAGCAGCTTCCTGATCAAGAGCCACCGGGCCAGTAATTCAGAATAGGGCAGGGACGCCCAGCCTCTGAACGTTGAGGGTGCTCTTGGCATGGTCCAGAAATGTTTACGTTTCTCGACATCAATAAATCAACACAAACATTTATGTTAAACATAGTCCTGTATTAAAAAGGCCCCAAGTATAAAAAATAGTGTTCATATAGCACATAAAACAATTCTAAAAGGTATAAGAAAACCGCTTTACCAAGTTCTCAGATCACCTACATCCTTTGACAATGCACAAAACCTTAAAAATATTGAGTTGAAAAAGCGACCATCACTTTTAATGGGTAAGAAGAGGTTTTGAAGGATCACTATCCCAAGGATATCACCCAAAACATTTATGAAGGACTTGTTTATGTCCTGCTGTCTAAGTTGACATTTATACCGGTTTTAGATAATACATTTTTGTGGTAGTGATGTGCCTTAACTGTACTCAATGCCTGTCTCCTTCAAAATGAAGAGTAGTGTATAAGTAAATAAATGAATGACTTATGTGTGTATCAAACCTATTCACCACCATGCAACACTGGCTTAAAATTTTTTTTAGATATTTCTTCTGACACGTGATACAAGTATTTTTTTCAGAACTTCTGCTCCCTATCAAGTCCCATGTGTTCTCTCTACTCCACTTATCTAGAGTAAATAAAGTTGCATCCGTTTATCAAAGTGGTTGCATGTAAATTCATATTGTAAATGGATTTTCTATGCTTTAGTTCTTTCTGAGCCTGCAATGAAAAATATGTATGTGCTTAAATGGATTTAGAATATCTATGACGTGTTTTTATTGCCTCGTCCCCCCACAGAAAAGATTTTTCTTACTTCCTGTCTGGATAACAGTCACTGAACAGGAAGTGAAAGGAAACCTCCTCAAAAAAAGAGCAGGGTTAACGTGAAAGTAGTATTAACCCTTGCCTAATTTTTCCACAGCTAAAATTAATCTGGCTGGGGTTATACTTTAAATGGAAAACTCCTTAAGATTTGTATCAGCGGTGCTAAAAAATTAAGTGAAAACTGAATATTAAAACAATAAGAAATTTGAAAACAAATGATCAGTACATGGAAATGCTCTGCAGGTGTGTTACTGACATCACTTATGTTTACAAGTACAGATGTTTCCCCTGAAGAGTGCATCATTGTTCTCTGGAAGGCAAATATTTGCATTAACTATACAAGCATCACAAAGACAAACAAGAAGGAAATCACGCATTGCAATACCATGAAAAAAGTCAGAACTTGTCTATGCTCCAGAAAGACTAGACTCTAGTAATAAAGCCGGCCATACACTAGCCGATTAACCGCCGATCCACAGCAGATTCGATCACTGGGATCGAACCTGCTGTCACATCGTTCACGCTAAACTTCGATCTATTTCGTCCTGAAATAGATCGATCCCGTCGATCACTCCGTGCGGGAAATTCCCGGCGATCGCCCGCGGGTAGGGAGCGCGACGCTAACGGCATACGATCGACGCAAGTATACATTACCTGAAGCTGGCTCCCGGCATCTTCTCCGCATCACCTCCCGGCTGGCATCTTCTCCGCATCACGGCAGGCATCCGGCATCATCAGTGTATAACTTCCTGTGTCACTGCAGTGACAGCGGAAGTACAAATAGAGGGCGCTCCATTTGAACTTCCGCTGTCACTGAAGCGACAGAAAGTTATACGCTGATGCCAGATGTCGTGATGCGGAAGGTGATGGGGAAAGATGCCAGCCGGGAGCCGATGCGGAGAAGATGCCCGGGACCAGGCTTCAGGTAATGTATGCGGGGGGACAGGCGACAGCGGCAGCTCAGCAGATGGTGAATCAGTTTCAGGCTGAAATCGATTCACAATCTGTTTGCAGTAAAGGCAGCCATACGATCCCTCTCTGATCAGATTCGATCAGAGAGGGATCTATTTGTTTGGTCGAATCTAATGGCAAATCGACCAGTGTATGGCTACCTTAAGTCTGGATATACAGTATCTCCCTTATCGTTATTTACCCAGGACAGTCACATTAGGCAAATATTTATGACTTAAGTAAACTGTCAGGTGCAACTAATCACCTTCTCCACTGCACCTAACTTGCTCCACCTGTGATCAGATTGTAATAAATATAATTAAGTTCAGCATGTGAAGCATAAAAAAGTAATGATTCTCATTAAATGCTTGGCAATGCAATTAAAAAGAAACCATAACAACAACTCTTCAATTTCAAATGATTTTTTATTTCACTTGGTAGACTTTTCCAGTTATGTGAATCTTTTTTTTAGAAACTCTTGTGGCAATATGTGACTGGTATAAAATCGATCTATAAATAAAATGGTATCCATGTGCAGGAACGACTTGCATCAACAACTGAACAGTTGTGAAGTGCATGCTTGGAAAATAGACAGTGAAGAAATTGTATTGGCATGGAAATACAAGTGCATTAGTACTTTCTATCTTGCTACTACGGTGACACAGCAGAGAAGAAGGAAAGGTAGAGTGAAAGTGAAAATGTTGACATGCCCACAGCAGCTGTTCCAGGGCAGAAACTGCCTTTACAAGGGCTCCGAGTGGAGAGGGTTAATACTGGGGGTTCCTCTGCCTAGCTATACTGGGGGCTGCCCTGGCTACCTACACTGAGTGGGGATGCATTGGGGTACCCAATACTGGGAGTCTGTCTGGCTACTTATACTTGGGAGGGCTACATTTAGCTACCCAATACTGGTGGCTCAGCTGGCTAATACTGGGGGCTACCCTGCTCAAGCCCCAACAGTGGTGCATGTTTTGTGGAAATCCACAGAGGTAATCAATCAGCTCTGCTGAGACACCAATTACTCCACCTGTAACTGTTTGTGGTTTCGTGACAAACATGTACTGTTGGTGACCCTTGAGGACAGGGTTGGGGAACATTGCCATAAGGTGTAGACAGGGTGGGATAATTCATTATACATCTTTCGTATCTTATGCCGGGCATACACGGCTCGATTTTGCCGCTCGACTCTCCCGCTCGATCGATTCCCCGCTCAATTCCGCAGGCGATTCTCTTATCTTCCGTTCGTTTTTCTTATCGGTTTCCATTGTGTTCAATGAGGAATCGAGCGGCAAAACGATCGGGTGGTAGATCGGACGTGTATGAAATTATCTATCGAGCCATCTAAATGGATCAGAATGGAGCTGTGTATTTCAATCCCAGCATAGGTTGCATTTAGTAAATACTGCTGGAATTTAAGTATGATTTTTTTTTTTATTTCAGGCTGAAAAGCTACACAATGAATATCATAAAGGGGCGATTCTTTTCTGTACCCACAAGGTAATATCGTGATATATCGGCCATTACATTTTTTTCAAACGCTTTGCCAACTGAGGGCCTTTTCTCCAGATGAGGCCAAAGATTTATTTTATTTATTGGATTTATAAAGCGCCAACATATTACGCAGCGCTGTACATTGATTTAGGTTACAGACAAGATTTAGGGGTGACATACAGCAAAATTGACAATACCTGAATACAAGAAAGACCAGATCACGCAGCACAGTAGGAGTACAAGGTAATTCTTAGTCAGTCACTGGAGGGGAGCATGGAGATTAGGCAAGTTAGGTTCACTCAGATGCATGGACACAAAAGGAGGAGGACCCTGCCCAAAGGCTTACAATCTAAAGGGAGAGGTAGGGACACGAGAGGTAGGAGACAAGAGTTCAGCTGTGGGTTTAGAGCACTTGTGAGGGGTAGTAGGCCAGAGTGAAAAGGTGAGTTTTGAGGGCTTTCTTGAAGATGTTGAAGGAGGGGGCTGCCCTAATGGGTGGAGGTAGGGAGTTCCATAGTGTTGGAGCAGCTCTTCATAAGTCCTGGAGGCGTGCATGGGATTGGGTGATGCGGGGGGCGGTTAGGCGAAGTTCATTGGAAGAGCGGAGTGAGCGGCTAGGTGTGTACCTCTGAGTAAGATCGGAAATGTAGGTTGGACATGTTTTGTGGACGGATTTGTAGGTCAGACACAGTATCATGAATCTGATTCTGGACTGGATAGGAAGCCAGTGGAGGGATTCAAGGAGGGTATCCGCCATGGTGGAGCGATGGGAGCAGTGGATAATTCTGGCTGCCGCATTCATGATGGACTGCAGTGGGGCTGTTCGGGTCATAGGGAGACCAGACAGCAGGGCATTGCAGTAGTCAAGGCGGGAAATTATGAGGGCATGGATGAGGAGCTTGGTGGTGGCAGAGGTCAGGAAAGGGCGAATCTTACAAATGTTACGAAGGTGGAAGTTGCAGGACTTTGTGAGGTTTTGGATGTGGGGAGTGAAGGAGAGTGTGGAGTCCAGGGTGACACCCAGACAGCGGGCTTGAGAGGTAGGGTGAATGGTAGTGTGGTTAACAGTGACATGCACATCTGGGAGGTTTATGGATGTCCGGGGTGGGAAGATCATAAATTCCGTTTTGTCTAGGTTTAGTTTCAGGAACCTAGCGGACATCCAGGAGGAGATGGCTGATGGACAAGGTCTCCTCCTGTCTATGGTAGTGGTGGATATGTCAGGGGTGTGGAGGTAGATCTGGGTGTCATCTGCATACAGATGATAGTTAAAACCCATGGAGGAGATAACCTTGCCAATGGAGGAAGTGTTTAGGGTGAACAGTAGGGGGCCAAGGACCGAACCTTGGGGGACTCCCACCGAGAGGTGGTTGGGGGTGGATGAGGACTCATTGAAGGCGGTCGTGAAGGAGCGGTTGGAGAGGTAGGATGAAAGCCAGGACAGGGCAAGATCGTGAATGCCCATGGACTGGAGGGACTGGAGGAGTAGGGGATGATCTACTGTGTCAAAAGCTGCTGAAAGGTCAAGGAGGAGAATGGAGTATTTACCTTCAGCTTTAGCTAAGGCAAGGTCATTGACCACTTTGGTGAGAGCAGTTTTGGTTGAGTGGGCAGGCCGAAATCCAGATTGGAGTGGGTCTAGCAGTGAGTTGGCATTGAGGTACTGGGTCAGGCGTTTGTGAACCAGGCGTTCAAGGAGTTTTGAGGCAAAGGGGAGGAGGGAGATAGGACGGTAGTTGGAGGGTAGCGAAGGGTCGAGGGAGGGTTTCTTGAGCAGGGGTAGTACAGTGGCCTGCTTGAAGTCTGAGGGGAAGGTGCCTGTGGACAGGGAGAGGTTGAACAGGGTAGTGAGGACTGGGGGTCAAGGGGGGGGAAGTAGTGGTATGGGAAGTCTACAGTAGGTGGTTGACTTCCTCGGTCGTAGTAGGAGGGAAGGATGTGAGGGGAGGATAGGGTGGAGGAGGAGTTGGGTGGGAGGGGGTTGGAGGTGAAGATTGGAGATTGGATATTTCCTGGCGGATGGAGACAATTTTGTTGGTGAAGTGGGTGGCAAAATCAGTCTTATCACCCGAACGACAGTCTGTAAACACGCCCGATTTGGCAAGCGGACGACTGAACGACGGGACGTTCAAACGACCCATCGTTCGGAAAAATCTGACGTGTGTATGGGCCTTTACTCACATTCAGGTATAAAAGATTTTGCATGTGCTTCACCCCTCTGGAATGCCCTTTCACAACACATCAGACACCTTTGATATTTTTAACGCTCCCTCAAAATACACTTTAAGAAAAACATAAGCTCATGACCTACCTAGCTATTCCCCTTGACCTAAGACCAAGTTGCACTGCTACTAGATACCTAAAAATACACTGTCCCATGTGTCTAGGTATGATAATTTTATACTACCTAACCTCTGGTTTTGTGATTCCTTTAAATTGTAAGTAGCTCGCAAGGACAGGGCTCTCTCAACCTTGTGTGTCTTGGAATTTGTTACTTTTGTCACAAATTACCAATTATGTAGTTTGTGCCAATTCTGTATTTTGTATATTGGTGTATACCATTATCTGTATTATGTACCCCATGTTTGTTTCTTACTTTGCACAGCACCACAAAATATGTTGGCCCTTTATTATAAAATATTATTATTATTAATAATAATAATTAATATTTAGAAAAAAGGAAGGTCCGCTTCAATGTCTCCAAAAATTATTTAGGACTTATCCCAAAACAGCAGGACTGACAAAAAAAGCTGACATGTTTCAGACCTAGCGTAGTCCTTAACCTGCTGGGCGTTCTGATTCCGGGTCTTTTTTCGCCCGATTTATTTTTTAATATCATGTAGCTAGCCTAGCGCTAGCTACATGATTTTCCCCGTCCAGCTCCTTTCCTCCCACCCTTCTGATCGCCGCCGGCGATCACGCCCATAAGGAAATCCCGTTCTGAATGGGATTTCCTTGAGGGTTTCCCCCGTCGCCATGGCGACTAACGGAGTGACGTCATGGATGTCGTGACGTCACAGGGACTCCCGATCCACCCCAAAGTGCAGCCTGGCGGTCGATCGGCCAGGCTGCGTACGGGGTCTGCGGGGGGGGGGGGGCCTCTTTCGCGTCGGGTAGCGGCGGCGATCAGGTAGGTTTAAAAAAAATAAAATAAATTATTCAAATTGGCCCAGCGGGGCCTGAGCGGTGCCCTCTAGAGTCTCTGGACGAGCACAGCTCAGCAATACGTACATGGACATAGGACTATGGTAAGGATTAGATTGTGAGCCCCTCTGAAACACAGTTAGGTGACAAGACAACTCTGTACTGTGCTCTATACTGTCCCCTCTGGTTGACCCTGCATCCAGTCCTGTTCTCCCTATGTCCCCTCCTGGCCACCCTCTGTCCCATCCTGCATCTTTCCTCCGCTCCCGTGTATAATAATTAGCAGCAGAACGGCTCACATCATCAGGCGTGTCCAGCTGCGATCAGCAGACCTCTCAACTTCCGTGCGGCTCCCCCTAGTGAAGACTTCTGCTGATCACGTCAACAGCAAAAGCCTTTACTATGGGAAGCCACACCGAAGAGGAGATGTCTGATAAGTTGAGCCACTCTGCCGCCAATTCATTTTACAGAAAGTAGATTCGTATCGGCGAGCTATCGCAAGTCGAGGACTCCCTGTCTTTGGAATATAAGATGCAGGGACATTTTCTCCCCATTTTTTTTAGGAGAGAAAAAGTGCATCTTATATTCTGAATAAAATACATATACACAATACACACACATACACACTTTATTTACATTATTTTTTTTGCTTATACCATTTCAATTAAATGTCCGATCCAATGACACATTCATGGAGTAACCTCCTTTGAGAGTAATATGTGAAATTGAACAAAATAAATATACAACAACGATAAAACATACCTTTGAAATTTCCTATGAATAACCCAGGAAGAATCTGTGGGAAAACAGCTGAATTAATACCATATAACAAAACTTAATGCTAAGCATTATCCATTAAAATAGTACAAACAATTGATTTGAATATTTAAATAAAGAGGATTCAAGCACTTGTGCACTCCCTGCTTGGTTTGCTTTGCAAACAACTAAATAGGCTAGATAAGATACCAGCTGCACAGAATAAGCCTATAAAACTGACCCCACACACAGTCGATTTCTCCGATTTATTTTTGTCAGGTTTATGCTGGGAATACACGGCTTGATTCTGAGCCATTTAGAGGTCTCGATATTTTCCGACATGTCCGATCTCCCGCCCGATCGTTTCTGTGCTCGATTCTGCATAGAGGACAATGGGAAAAGATAAGAAAAACAAGCAGAAGAGAAGATAATTTCCTGCAAAATCGAGCGCGGAAACGCTCGGGCACGGAATTGAGCGGCAAAAATCGAGTAGCGTATGCCTAGCATAAGGCTGTATTTCTACTTACTTCCGCATCACGTGCGGCCAGCAGGAGCAGACAGTATGATGTCCACTATGATTGTCCGCAGTGATACGCACCCCCATACGCCCTATAACGCATCCTCCTGGCCCGGGATTATCGCAGACTGCACAGAAGCGTGTCAAGTGTAAACAGCTCCTATGTATAACATAGGAGCTGTTCATGCTCTGCTTAGCAATGAGCGGAGAGGTAAAAAAAAAAAAAAAAAAATGTCCGTTCTCCACTCTAATGTGAACAGAGCCTGAATCATTTTAAATTAGCTCACTTATCTATTACTCCAACAAACCAGATCAATAGAGTTTCAATTGATTCTGTGCACCTTAAAGGAGAACTGAAGAGACAGGTGTATGGAAGCTACCATATTTATTTCCATTTAAGCTATACCAGTTACCTGGCTATCCTGCTGATCCTCTGCCTCTAATACTTTCAGCCATAGACCCTGAACAATCATGCAGCAGATCAGGTTTTTCTGACAATTTTGATAGATATGACAAGATTAGCTGCATGCTTGTTTCTGGTGTGATTCAGACACTACTTCAGCCAAATAGATCAGCAGGGCTGCCAGGCAACTGGTATTGCTTAAAAGGAAATCAATATGGCAGCCTCCATATACCTCTCACTACAGTTCTCCTTAAATCTGATCAGACATACTGGAAAATCACTGACCCATGAGGCAGAAGTGGTGGGATATTAATGGCCCATAGTATTGCACTGCATCAAGCAATACCACACTTGCAGTCAATCTGTCCAGAATCAACCCATATATATAGCAGAGGAAACCTGAGACGAAAGAAGTCTCAGGAGTTATACTTACCTGGAGCTTCCTCCATCCCCCTTGAGGCCCCTCGGTTCCTCACCATTTCCCCGGGCCACTCCAGTCCCTCTTATTGACGGCACGAACCCGATGCAGAATGCTTCTGGTGACACATGTGCGACGAGGGAGACTGGAGTGGCCGAGGGAGACGGTGAGGGGCCGAGCAGCCGCAACGAGGCTGGGGTAAGACCTAGAAAGCATAAACCCGAGACTTCTTTCATCTCAGGTACACTTTAAAAGGGGAATTTCAGCCTAAACAAACACACTCTAATTAAGTTACATTAGCTATGTTAATTAAAATCGATAGGTAATATCTCTTACCCACCCGGTTTTAAAAGAACAGGCAAATGTTTGTAATTTCATGGGGAAGCCATCTTTTTGGTTGAAAGGAGGTGACAGGGAGCATGAGACAGTTCTAACTGTCCTGATCACCCCTTCCAGCTGCAAATGTTTTGCACCAAAACAGCAGAACGAGAACAACATCAGAAATCCCATCATGCTTTGCACAGCATCAGGGGAAAAATGCCAGGGCAGATTTCTTCTATGCAGCGAAAAATGAGGCTTGGGTAAGAAAAACAAAGTTCTGATGCGGTGAACCCGTTAGGCCCCATTCACTCGCCGCAAATCGCCCAAAAATGGGCAAAAACGTGAAATGCAAACACGTCGCCAGTACCATTTTCAGGCGATTTCCTGGCTATCGAGTTTCAGTGCTATAGAAGCGCTAAATACGATCGCAGAAAAATCGCCGCAGTGTTCAGTGATTTTCCCGCTGAAAAATCACTCCTGCAAAACACCGGCAAAAATCGCCGGCATTTTGCGTTTCTAAGTGTGAATGGGCCCTTAAAGAAACACCAAGCTTTTTCAGTGCTGCCGAGTAGATTTTTAGTCTGCAGGTTCACTTTAAGGCAAATCTGAAACAGGAAAAAAAAAAAAAAAAAAAATAGGAGATTACCGGAAGATACTCACCACTTGTGAGGCTTCCCCAATCATCGAGCCCTCAGCTTCTCACTAGGGACTCTTAAGGGGCCCATACACTCAGCCGATTTTGTGGCCGACCGATCGCAAATCGGTTGGCCGATCGACGGCCGATTTCGATGGATTTCCATCGAACTGGCAGGGTGGAAAATTTAGGTCGATCTGATGAGATTGCTTATCAGTTTGCATTGGCCTTAATGGAAATCTGATGGCAAAAAAATGCCATCAGATCGAATTTCAATAGATTTCAAACTGAAATCTATTGGAATTCTATCCTGGTAAAATATGTTCTAAAAACGCATCAGATAGATCATCAGATGCATTTCTTATCTATCTGCTGCCAATCTGACGAGTGTATGGGCACCTTTATTCATGGCCGCACTGGCAGTCGTCCATCTGAACTGGCCTTCTACCAGCAATGGGTACAAGAGTTTTCAATTTGCAACTTCATCCCACTTTAAAGAGAACCCGAGGCGGGGTTCTCACAACAAAATCCCCATACAGAGGCTGGCTCTGCCTATAGACTCCATAAATCACAGCCGCGTTGCCGACACGCAGAGTGTCAGCAGCGGCTGTGTTTAGCTTCCTAACATCAGTCTCCGCTCTCCCCCGCCTCCTGTATCACTCCGGTCTCCGCCCACGTCCCTTCCCTCCACGTTAATTGGAGGGAAGGGACGTGGGCGGGGACCGGAGCTCTGCAGGAGGCGGGCGAGCGCCGAGACTGACGTTAGACGTTTATGGGGTCTGGCTGAGTGCAGGGGGATTTTGGGGGGGGGGGGGGGGGGGAAATCGGATTAGCAACAGAGGCTGGGCTCTATAGGCAGAGCCAGCCTCTGTATGGGGATTTTGTTGTGAGAACCCTGCCTCGGGTTCTCTTTAAACAATGGAAACTGCTTGGCTGTCCTGCTGATCCTCCACCTCTAAAGGTACATACACACGTCGGATTTTTCTAAACGTCCGGTCGTTCAGCTGATAAGACTCGATTTGAATGATCCGCAAAGAGGATCATTTAAGTCCAGTCTTATAAGTTGCACGACCGATGTGTGTACGAGCTTTAATACTTTTAGCAATAGACCGTGAACAAGCATGCAGCAGATCAGGTGTTTCTGACTGAAGTTTGACTGGATTTGCCATACGCTTGCATCAGGTGAGCAAGTCAGACACTTAATGTATGAAAGGTCTGAAAGACTGCCAGGCAACTAGTATTGTTTAAAAAAGGTAATACGGCAGCTTTAATACCCCTCTCACTTCAGGTGTCTTTAGACCACTTCATGCAAAATGGAGGTTTATAAACATCCTATTTGTGCATCATTAGTGCATACAGGACATTTACATAGGCAACTGTTCTACCAAATGCACATGCACCTTGTTCTCTATCAAACCAAGTGGAAGAAAACACATGGGGGAATATTTGGTATGGGACTGGATTTCTCATAGCCTTGCACATCATCAGGCAGTGCAATGCTAGCAGTAATAATGCTCTGACCAAAATATCACCACAGATCTGCTGTTGAAATCTGATTTATCTGAGTGGTTACACAATCTATATTTGAACAGTCAAATCAATATTTATAATACCATATGAAATCGGTATATATTCAGCTCAATGCAGTAAAGCACAGCAGAACATGTCCTCCCTTATCAGGTCTCCTTGCTGCCTGCAGGCTAGTGATGTGCTTGTAGAGAACTCGGCCTGGAACTGACGCCCGAGGGATTGATGATTACCAATCACTGTGGGTAACAGTCCTCGTATGAGTTTACACAGCTTAACCACTTGTGCACCGGCAGTCTCGGGACCCTTCAGGACCAGAGACTGCTGATACCAAAAAACGGCTTCTACCCACCAATCGCCGCAGGGACCAGTCACTCACCCATCTCAAAGGCGGAGTGAGGGGCCTGCGGCAATGAGTAAGAGGCGCGATTGGGGGTAGCAGCGGGTCTGGTTGAGCACGGTCATTGAAATGTACGCCCTGGCAAGAACAAGCAGCCACAAACAAGGTGCAGATTTCAATTACCGCAGTTTGGAAGCAGTTAAAGAGGCACCACAACGGCATATAGAAGAATGTACTAAATTATTCAGGATACACAAGGTTACATGAATTATTCTGGTTTCAGCATCAGAAACACTTCCTATATCTATATATTGCCGTGTAGTGGTATGTAACCCTGCCATCACAGTGATGTTTTAGCCTAGGCTATGACGTCACGAAAGCTTTCTCCTCCTAGTGCACTCTGGTAGATGAGCTTATTTCTGCTAATTTCAGAACACTGAGTATACAAACAATTTGCAGTGATGCACTTGTAAGCAGTAAAAATGTCACCACCTGTACTAAATTTGAGAATGTAAATCAGGGTGAGGAAAGACTATACAGCCAGGATTTACATTACAGGAGCCTATAGGCACAGATGTCCCAACACCCTAGACTTCACGCTCCATGAACCTACAAATTCCTGCCGAACCGCACTGCAAGTGTGCTGGCTACCCCAGCTGTAACTTCTCTCTTATTTCCCTTGCCTGTCATGGTAGCTACAGGTGACCCTTAGTATTAAGTAGCCAAAGGTATCCTCAATATTAAGTAGCTAATGGTACCCCCGACTAAAGGGAGATCTCGTCAGTGGGATGCCGAGTGGTATGTGAGTAATCTCTCATTTATGCTCTGCTCAGGACACTGCATAGCAAAGTAAGGAGGGAGCCCTTCGAGTAGGGGAGTGAGCCGCCCTTCCATCAGGCACTTGTAGGCACATGCCTACAGTGCCTTATGATAAATCCGGCCCTGTATACAGTGGACAAACCGAATTCAGCAGAACTCTGCCTGAATGCTAATGTAACAACTGCAATCACTAGTCCTGTTCCACACAATGCAGTACAAAACTGCAGTGAGTAGTATATGGAGGCTGCCATATTTATTTCCTTTTAATAATAATTGCAGTATTTGTATAGCACCTTTCTCCTGTCGGACTCAAAGCGCTTGCGAGGCAGCCACTAGAGCGCACTCAGTAGCAGTGTTAAGGAGACTTGCCCAAGAAACTCCTTACTGAAATAGGTGTTGGCTTACTGAACAGGCAGAGCCGAGATTTGAACCTAGGTCTCCTGTGTCAAAGGCAGAGCCCTTAACCATTACACTATCCAGCCACTTTAAATAATACCAGTTGCCTGGTAGTCCTGCTGATCTATTTGGCTGCAGTAGTGTCTGAATAACACCAGAAACAAGCATGCAGCTAATCTTGTCAGATCTGATGCATGCTTGTTCAGGGTCTATGGCTAAAAGTATTAGAGGCAGAGGATCAGCAAGATAGCCATGCAACTGGTATTGCTTAAAAGGAAATAAATATGGCAGCCTCCCTATTCTCACTACAGTTGTCCTTGAAGCACTGATTTTTATTGCCATTTGATATGATGAGTTTATCGAATAGCAGCGTCTAACACCACATGTCAGCGATTGACATATGGTGGCGCTACCTGGTGGCAGAGAACAGTGACAAATCTGTAAATATCTCAAATTGTGCTAGAAAAAAATAAAATAAACTTTTTAAAAATTGATTATTCCATAAGCTTTCTATGCAGAGTTGTCAAAATGATGTAGCTTTTATTTTGGTACACTGCAGGGGCACCAAATAGGAGGTGGAAATTAAAGGTAGCCATACACTGGTCGATTTGCCATCAGATTTGACCAACAGACAGATCCCTATCTGATCGAATCTGATCAGAGAGGGATCGTATGGCTGCCTTTACTGCAAACAGATTGTGAACCGATTTCAGCCTGAAACCGATCACAATCTGTTGTGGTGGTGCTGCCGCCGCTCCCCCCGCCCGCATACATTACCTGCTCCGCTGGTGCCACTGCCCCCGGTCACCGCTCTTCTTCTCCGTCTCCGCTCTGGCCTGCTCTGGTCTCCGGCATGCTTCCCTTCTTCCTGTCTGGGGGAAGTTTAAACAGTGAGCGCCCTCTACTGTTTAAACTTCCTGCCGGGACAGGAAGAAGGGAAGCATGCCGGAGACCAGACCAGAGCGGAGACGGAGAAGAGCGGAGACCCGGGAGTCACGCCGACGGAGCAGGTAATGTATGTGGCTCTATTGCGTCGGTCGTCGGGCACTCGAACGCCGCTAGCAATGCGCTCTTTACCCGCGGGCAATCGACGGTTATTTTCCGCACGGCGCGATCGACGGGATCGGACGGAACGGATCGAAATTCGGCGTGTAGCGTGAACGATTGGCAGCAGATTCGATCCCAGTGATTGAATCTGCTGTCGAAACGGGCGCAAATCGGGCCAGTGTATGGCCACCTTAAGACTTTAAGAGAGAAAAGGTGATAATTATGTGATCATAGTGATCAGGAGCCAATTAACATCGCCCCCCATTCATTCCAGAGGGTGTCAGCTGTCAGAGAGGACAAGACTGCAGCAATAAAAATCTACTGTGTCAGAAACTAGTGTTCATATAAGGTCAGTAAATTTTACTATGGTGCGGTCCTAAAGTGGAGGAAATAAAAATTGCATTTATTTTACTACAAGTTTCCTTTTAAAAAGTTTGACCAATTTAAAAATAGTAATGCTATACTCTCAATATTAAAAAATTGCTCTGCACATGTTCCACAGCAGAGCTGTGTATTTTGTTTCCTTATAACTTGCTTGACCACACTAAGCTGCGGTGTTTATTATTAAAAAAGGAAGCAACAGTCAATAAGTGAGTAACAGACAAAGATAAAGAACCCAGCCAAGGGACAGCAGTCTGCTGCTAATGATGTCAGAGCATGTAAATAACAGGGTGTCCACCAAGCCTAGAAATACTTCCTCCAGCCATAGCAACAGTTTTATGCCTGTGTGGCCAGCTCAACGTACGGGGGAAGAAAGTTCTTAAACGAGATCGAGTGTATTAAGAGCACATCAGATAAAGAACAAGATATTAACTGTGTGAAATACAAAGCATGACATAATTCACTGCATCATTAAAAAGCCACTAACATAAAAAAGTAGCTGAAGAAATCTCACTAGTATTCAGCAGGACTTATTTGTGATCCAGCTTGCTGCAAGGCCTTTATTGACATTCTTTTCCCACTTAGTCAAAATATTTTATTTAAATGTTCAAAAAGGTGACAGACGTTTGCATGGAAAGAATAACTGCTGTTTGTATACAGAGAAAAAACTAGGACATGAAAAAAAGGATAGATAATGTAGGCCAATAATTAGTCTCTACAGGGAGTACAGAATTATTAGGCAAGTTGTATTTTTGAGGAATAATTTTATTATTGAACAACCACCATGTTCTCAATGAACCTCAAAAACTCAAAGCTGAATATTTTTGAAAGTAGTTTTTAGTTTTAGCTATTTTAGGGGGATATCTGTGTGTGCAGGTGACCATTACTGTGCATAATTAGTAGGCAACTTAACAAAAAACAAATATATACCCATTTCAATTTATTTATTTTTACCAGTGAAACCTATATAACATCTCAACATTCACAAATATACATTTCTGACATTCAAAAAAAAACAAAAACAAATCCGTGACCAATATAGCCACCTTTCTTTGCAAGGACACTCAAAAGCCTGCCATCCATGGATTCTGTCAGTGTTTTGATCTGTTCACCATCAACATTGCGTGCAGCAGCAACCACAGCCTCCCAGACACTGTTCAGAGAGGTGTACTGTTTTCCCTCCTTGTAAATCTCACATTTTATGATGAACCACAGGTTCTCAATGGGGTTCAGATCAGGTGAACAAGGAAGCCATCTCATTAGTTTTTCTTCTTTTATACCCTTTCTTGCCAGCCACGCTGTGGAGTACTTGGACACGTGTGATGGAGCATTGTCCTGCATGAAAATCATGTTTTTCTTGAAGGATGCAGACTTCTTCCTGTACCACTGCTTGAAGAAGGTGTCTTCCAGAAACTGGCAGTAGGACTGGGAGTTGAGGTTGACTCCATCCTCAACCTAAAAAGGCCCCACAAGCTCATCTTTGATGATACCAGCCCAAACCAGTACTCCACCTCCACCTTGCTGGCATCTGAGTCGGACTGGAGCTCTCTGCCCTTTACCAATCCAGCCACGGGCCCATCCATCTGGCCCATCAAGACTCACTCTCATTTCATCAGTCCATAAACCCTTAGAAAAATCAGTCTTGAGATATTTCTTGGCCCAGTCTTGACGTTTCAGCTTGTGTGTCTTGTTCAGTGGTGGTCGTCTTTCAGCCTTTCTTACCTTGGCCATGTCTCTGAGTATTGCACAGCTTGTGCTTTTGGGCACTCCAGTGATGTTGCAGCTCTGAAATATGGCCAAACTGGTGGCAAGTGGCATCTTGGCAGCTGCACGCTTGACTTTTCTCAGTTCATGGGCAGTTATTTTGCGCCTTGGTTTTTCCACACGCTTCTTGCGACCCTGTTGACTATTTTGAATGAAACGCTTGATTGTTCGATGATCACGCTTCAGAAGCTTTGCAATTTTAAGAGTGCTGCATCCCTCTGCAATATATCTCACTATTTTTGACTTTTCTGAGCCTGTCAAGTCCTTCTTTTGACCCATTTTGCCAAAGGAAAGGAAGTTGCCTAATAATTATGCACACCTGATATAGGGTGTGGATGTCAGACCACACCCCTTATTACAGAGATGCACATCACCTAATATGCTTAATTGGTAGTAGGCTTTCGAGCCTATACAGCTTGGAGTGAGGGCTTGTTTCCACTGTTGCGACGCGATTTCGGCCGCATTCCGACGCTTGTAAAAACGCATGCGGATGCGTTTCCACATGCGTTTTTACCCGCGATTTCGCATGCGATTTCGCATGGCAGGGTGCCATGCGAAATTAACCATGACACTGCCAGGGCTAAATAAAATTGAAAAAGGTGCGAAATCGCACGCGAAATCGCGGGTAAAAACGCATGTAACAAACGCATGCGTTTTTACTATTAAATACATTAGCGGCGATTCGCACGGATTCCCGACGCAGGCGAAATCGTTGGCTCTTTTGTGCGTTTTTTTCACGCTGAAAAAAACGCACCTCAACAACGCTACAGTGGAAACAGGCCCATCCACTTGTATTACATGTGCGGATCTGCATGCGTTGGACGCATGCAGATTCGCGATAGTGGAAACGAGCCCTAAGACAACATGCATAAAGAGGATGATGTGGTCAAAATACCAATTTGCCTAATAATTCTGCACTCCCTGTGTGTCTAGAACCAGAATGGTCATAACCAATTATAATATCTTGTAACCTGGTAAACTGCATAAAAAGAAGTAAGCTAACAAACACTGTTCTGGTACCAGAAGGTTGTGGGTAGATGGACAATAAAGAACAGCTGAGCATTTGGTTGAGTGTCTAGTCAACACTAGTTACACACTCCAAGGAGTTCTGGTTCACCATGAGCTTACTGGGCAATCTGTAACTCTGGGTGTTTCAAGTCCTACCCCATAGAGCCATATTAATCCATGCCATAAACTGATGAGAATCAACCAATCTGAAACAGTCAGTATGCATATTGGATTAGTTTGGCTCTGTAATATTAACAAGCTGACACATCATTCCATTCCAGCGGATCTGGAGATGTATTTAGCCATCAGGGATAAATCGCATATTCAACAGTGATCCAAAAATCTGCACACTTCGTATAGCAACAAAGGAAAAAAAAGCCAATTTCATTTCAACCTGTGTGCCTAGGGTATAACTACACCTTTGGGCCCCATTCACACTTAAAAGCCTTCAATGAGTCCTCGTCCACCCCCAACCACCTCTCGGTTGGAGTCCCCCAAGGTTCGGTCCTTGGCCCCCTACTGTTCACCCTATACACATCCTCCATTGGCAAGGTTTTCTCCTCCATCTGTATGCAGATGACACCCAGATCTACCTCCACACCCCTGACATATCCACCACTACCATGGACAAGGTCTCCTCCTGCCTATCAGCCATCTCCTCCTGGATGTCCGCTAGGTTCCTGAAACTAAATCTAGACAAAAACGGAATTTATGATCTTCCCACCCCGGCCATCCACGAATCTCCCAGATGTGCAAGGCACTGTTAACCACACTACCATTCGCCCTACCTCTCAAGCCCGCTGTCTGAGTGTCAACCTGGACTCCGCACTCTCCTTCACTTCCCACATCCAAAACCTCACTAAGTCCTGCAACTTTCACCTTCGTAACATCTGTAAGATTCGCCCTTTCCTGACCTCTGCCACCACCAAACTCCTCATTCATGCCCTCATAATTTCCCGCCTTGACTACTGCAATGCCCTGTTGTCTGGTCTCCCTATGACCCGAACAGCCCCACTGCAGTCCATCATGAATGCGGCAGCCAGAATTATCCACTGCTCCCATCACTCCACCACGGCAGATGCCCTCCTAGAATCCCTCCACTGGCTTCCTATCCAGTCCAGAATCAGATCCAAGATACTGTGTCTGACCTACAAATCTGTCCACAAAACCTGTCCAACCTATATTTCCGATCTTACTCAGGAGGTACACACCTAGCCGCTCACTCTGCTCTTCCAATGAACTTCACCTAACCGCCCCCAGCATCGCCCAGTCCCATGCACGCCTCCAGGACTTCTCAAGAGCTGCTCCAACACTATGGAACTCCCTACCTCCACCCATTAGGGCAGCCCCCTCCAACATATTGAAGAAATCCCTCAAAAAAAAAAAAAAAAAAAAACTCACCTTTTCACTCTGGCCTACTACCCCTCACAAGTGCTCTAAACCCACAGCTGAACTCTTGTCCCCTACCGTTCGTGTCCTTACCTCTCCCTCTAGATTGTAAGCCTTTGGGCAGGGTCCTCCTCCTGTGTCCTACCTGATCATGTACCTCCATTACTGTGAACCCATGCTATGCATCTGAGTGAACCTAACTTGCCTAATCTCTATGCTCCATCCAGTGACTGACTAAGCATTACCTGGCACTCATACTGTGCCGTGTGATCTGGTTTTCTTGTATTCCTGTATTGTCATATTGCTGTATGTCACCCCTAAATATTGTCTGTAACCTAAATTAATGTTCAGCGATGCGTAATATGTTGGCGCTTTATAAATACAATAAATAAAAAACGCAAAACGCCGGCGATTACTGCCGGCTTTTTGCTGGAGTGATTTTTCCCGCGATTACACACGGGGGGGGGGGGGGGGGGGGGAAATCACTGGATACTGCAGTGCTTTTCTCGCGATCGCTGAAACGTGATCTCCAGGAAGTCGCATGAAAATGGTGCAGGCTACGTGTTTAAATTTGGTGATTTACAATACAATACCATAACATTTCTATAGCGCTTTTCTCCCATAGGACTCAAAGCCCTTAGGCTCTCTCAGATTCAGTAATTGGTAGTAGGATGAAGTATTCACACAACAAATGTTATATTTCTGCAAATGCCAAACTGAACAGGTGGGGTTTCCGCTTGGAAAACTAATCCAAAAACATGGCCTGACATACCACTGCTATGCGGACGACACCCAACTATATCTTTCCTTCAAGCCTGGTGTGACAGACCCAACTCTAACTATAAACGCCTGCTTACGTGAACTACAGCAATGGGTGAATGACATCTGGCTGAAACTAAAAGCAGAAAAAACTGAAGTCCTTCTGATCGGAGGGCAGCGCATGACAACAAAACTTAAAAGGAATACTATCGATTCACATATTTTTTTCAATTGACACAGGAATTGTTTGGGAAGTGCTGCTAAGTACTGTTGTATACATTTTAGTAGCAACTTCTTTGTTTACTGTTATCAAAATACAATCAAACTTCACTGACGCCAAAACTGACGGCTGAATGAGCCATGAGGAGAGGGGAAATTCCCCTGACACTTGATCAGTTAACTCTATGTGTAGCTCTGTGTGTGACAGAGAAGAGAGCTCCCAACAGCTGCAGCTCGTGTCCTGTGTTTCTGACTGAAGTGTCTGAAGAGAGCAGAGGAAATGTAACTAATTGTCACAGCTTTTTCATACTGTTTTTGCTTTCAGAGTTTGATATGTTTGATATTTGCTTTCTGTAGTCTGATATGCAACTCTGGCTGTGCATTGAAGCAGACACCCCTTCTGCAATTGATTTGTCCCAATATAGCTAAATCCTACCCTCAATAAATTACAGTTTTTGCCTCTGATATTTAACATGAAAAGTAGGAAAATGTTTACACAGCTACTAAGACATTATTTGCACACGGTCATTTTAGAACACTTGGGTATTGATAGTATTCCTTTAACTTGCAGTCTTCACCACTGGGAATAGGAGGCACGGATCTACGCAGCTCCGATCATGTGCGTAGCCTGGGAGTTCTAATTGATGGTGATTTAAACTTCAGAACTCACATCTCTGCTGTGGTGAAATCATCCTATTTTCACCTGAAGAACATTGCAAAAATCAAGCACCTCCTTCCCCCAGAAGATCTACCAACTTTCGTTCATGCCTTCATTATCTCCCGACTGGACTACTGCAATGCTCTCTACACTGGCCTTCCAAAAAAGGACTTGTACCGCCTACAGCTGATACAGAATACTGCTGCCAGACTGCTAACCAACCAACCCAGTCACTGCCACATAACGCCAGTCCTGCACTCCAGTTACTGGCTACCTATAGAATGGAGGGTCCTATTCAAGATCGGCCTACTGACATTTAAAAATCACTGAATAATCTGGGCCCTGGATACATGAAAGAAATGTTGCAGCTGTGTAGCAATACTCGCATTCTCAGATCCACAGGTTCTAATAATCTAGTCATACCCAGAGTCCACTTGGAAACTTTTGGTGCCAGAGCCTTCGGTCATGCTGCCCTTACGTTTTGGAACTCCTTACCTTACTCCTTAACAGATTAGGACAGCTCCATCCCTGGACGTGTTTAAATCCGCTTTTAATCCGCCGGCTATTAACACAAATAGCCCAAGTAAGAACAGGCCCATAGGGTTTTATTACACGAGCGCTTTCAAAAGCGCTAGCCTTTGAGCGTTTTGCCAAAATCGCCGGCAAAACGTTCTAGTGTGAATGGTGCCTTAAAGAGATCATATCCCAATTTGAGGTAATGAAAGGTTGGTGGGATTGGAATTGGATAATCATGTTGTGCTCAGAGGTCCCCGGAAGTTTTCATTGACCAGAACAATCTGCTCAAAGTAGTCAAAATTTGTTGTCCTTCATACAACATGAAAGTGGTGAAATTGGCCAATCAAATTTGGATGTGTGTAAACGCCCTTAGTTTTTAAACCATACACCTGGATGTTAGTTTAAAGTTTTGCATGACCTCCTTACAGTTGATCTGAACTCCTGCACAGGATAGAATGAAAAAAAAAAAAAAAAAAAAGGTTTTTTTTGTTTTTTTTTTAAACTACTGTTCAAGAAGTCAACATTTAAAAACAGATCCCTTTGTCTAATAATCAGAAACACTCTTGAATGAGAAAAAAATATATTAGTAAACAGAGGGAATCCAGCAGGGACGAAAACTTTTTCAGATGATTATATATTAACATATTACTCTGGCTTCAGTTTTCATTATTACCCCTATATAGAATATAAAATGGAACAGTTAAACTGCCACTGACTGCATTTGCCTTCCTTGGCATACCAAAGGACAACAACATGCATAGTTTGGTGTAAACAAAGAGCTGTTTTGGAAACAAGAAATGTCCTTAAAATGTGGAATACGCTCCTTGATAAGAATCTTAATCCAAAAGCGACGACTCTACACTAAAGAAAGCTGACCTATCAGAGAATTTCACAAGTATCCAATGCCACTGCACACAAAGGCAGGAGCGGAGAACAGCTTGAGTCTATTTACGTGTTGAAGAGAAAACTAAAATAGGCCCAGTCAATGCCAGTACTACACTTGTTCCAAATAGCAAAACAGAAGACGTAATAAAATTAAAAATAGCCTACAAACACTTGTCTCCAAAAACATGTGTTAGTATCTAATACAGTGAACAGCCATTTTGAAAAAGTGCAGTATCTATTTATTCTTTTTGCTCTAGACCGCGGGCAAAGGACTCAGGACCTGATCACACTATGACTCCTGCTGAACTGCTTCTCAGCAGCATATCTGTGCTATTTTTCAGCTACAAAAAAACAAACAAAAAAGGGGGAGGATCTGAAGAGAAGGATCTGTACTTTATTCTTTTGCATGCTTCCCCCCCCCCCTCCCCCATTCAGAAGGAGCTCGTCCTGGTTGCAATTTCTGTTTACTTTACCTGGCATGAAGCAGAGAGACACAAGAGGTCTGATAAGTTATTTACACACTATATTGATGCTTTCTATCATTCTGAAGATACTTTAGTCACAGGATTGTAGCCAGTGAGGATGGAGGATGGTGCTGGACACAGTCCTCCATAGCAATGCCCACAGTGAAAACGGTTCTCAGTAAATGTCATTTTATCTTTACACAAAAATGAAAAGATGAAAAGCCTTTGTATTGCCATTTGATAATCACTGAAAATATATGTGGCATATAGAATTTTAGTTAACTTTGATAGTTGTCCTTGAGGGCCCTTTTCCACTAGCAATCGCTAGCGCTTGCGCTAACTATTGCGATTCAGCAAAGTTCCCCCCCCCCCCCCCCCGATTGTGATTTTTTTTTTTTTTTTAGCAAAATCAAATATCGTGGCAATAATTGCTCGGCGATGCGATCGCGCTTTTGTAAAAATCGAATTGCAGTAGTGGAAATTACCTACCGCGATTCCTATGTTATTTAGCAAACCCTAGCGATTTTAAAATTGCTAGCGATTTAGCAATCGCTCTAGTGTAAAAGGGTCCTTAATGGCCATTACGGCAACAGCCTTCATTCACAGCACATTCTTCAAAGCAAATATAAAGTGAAATAGAAATTAAAAAAAAAAAAAAAACCCAGATGCTTACCTATGGAAAAGTGAGCTTCTGGGCCCTAAAGACGAACACACCGAATCCAGCGCAGGAGACTTGGGCGCAGCAAGTGCCACCATGGGCCATAATAGGTATTACGGCTATAGCAGCGCACAGGGAGTAACTTTGGTGTCGTCAGAACACTATAATTCGACCTCCAGCAATTGCTGGAGGCCGAATTATTTCATTCCCCACTATCCATGGCGGCCTGGAGGGGGAATAGTATTTAACACAGCCGGGACTTGTGCAGCAGCAGGATAAGCCATACCGGCTGTATCCTGCGTCCAAGTCTCCCGCGCCGATTCCTTTCCTGCCTCCAAGTCTCCCGAGCAGATTCCTCTCGTACGCCCTATAGAGCCTTCCTTTTCCTCTCACTGTCCCCTCATACCAGGGCCATCACCCCCATATAAATCTGTAGCCATGGGAGGCTTGGGGAGCACGAGTGCTCTATACTGCTTGAAAGCACGCACAAGAAACACGAAGCAGCCTGTCTTCAGGAGTTCTTGGGCTCCCAAAGCCTTCAGAGGATACTCAGAACTGTATTGAACCAATTGGTTGAAAAGCTCTTGCAGGGGGGGACCATTTTGGGATGAGGGGGGGATCGTGAGTGGAACGAGAAGGCTCTATAGGACCCAGAGCCCCACCTCTCCTTAAGTGAGCATTGTTTTAAAGTGGATTCATTTATCTCCCTAGTTAACTTCAGATAAACTATTTTCAATGGAAAAGTTTGAATTACTGGGCTAAGACATTTGCAGGACGCACGATTTGTGTGCTGTGGTGCGTATATCTGTAGAGGAGAATATGAATATCAATGGAAAATGAATGAAGGTAGCAGGTGAATTAGCCACATTCCACAAGCTTGCAGTCAAACCTCTCCATTTTATGTAACTGCATATGTCTTGTGCATGGGAGCATATATACAGGCACACAATTTATTACAGCTCGTGTAATCTGGAAAGTGTTACTGTATGGCCCTGGTAGTTTGTTATAGTGGAAATATTACTGGCCTAAAATGAAATGTGGATGTTAGCTGACCTTTATATTTCCTACTCTTGTGTGTACTTTAGCTGGGAGCCTCCCTAGCATCTGTTCCAGTGTAGACTGTCATGTTTTATCATTAACAGGTCTGGTATATGGACTACTTTGCTTGCATAATAATATCCTTCAATACAGAAAAGCTTATACAGGGTTGTCCCTGGTTTTTGTAAGAATACATACCAATCCACTCACACAATAAGGATTCCCCAAGACCACAGTAAGGATTTCCCAAAACCAAGAATGGGATATCCAAATAAAAAAAAATACTAAGTGGCTCATGTTCCACCTATATTTCTTTTTTTTAATCAAACAAGTTTTTGTTTTTGATAGTCAAACATACACAGTAAAACACTGCCCAACAGTAGGCTGCAAACAGATGTTCATAAGATAATAAACATGAAATTCAAAGATGTCCATTGACGAGCAAGTGCTGAATACACTTAATATGGTAAAAAAAAAAAAAAAAAAAAAAAACTGTATACCTTCAGCATATAATTAATTCTCACATATAAAAACATATGAATGAGAACTCTTTTTAGCCAAGTAGTGGTATCAAACCTAAGGAGAGTTTAGGTGTAACAATGCTGACCATATAATGCACATTTACACTACGGACAAGTACCCCCGCCAAAACAGTCTAACCGCTTCCAGGGAGTCAAGCCTTCTGCCCCATATTTAAATTATTCGCATTGCCCATGCGGCTATATTTATGATCTCTAAAATACCTCAAACCTACCACTTGAGAAAAGACTATTTACCTGTCCAAAATGGCACCTGTCCATTGTCTACATCCTGCTGACATGTGAACGGACATTATCGGCTTGATGATATCCTTGTTACTGCAGCTTGAGCTATATTTACAATGGTCTCTAGTGGATCAGATTGCTGATTATTTACTGCTTGGATGTGAATAAAAGGATCTACTGATTCCAGTGCTGGTCGTAAAATGTATTTTTATGAATTAAAGGGAATCTGAAGTGAAAATAAAAAAAAAAAAACTTATGATATAATGATTTGTATGTGTAGTACATCTAAGAAATAAAAAAAAGCATTAGCAGCAGAGATATGAGTAATATTGTTTTCATTACAGGAAAAAAAGTTAAACTCCAGTTATCTATGCAAAAGAGCTTATCTGAGCGCCACCTTTCAAACTCACGGAGAGCTCTGTCTCCTGAAACTTATCTCAAGTGTCTGTCACTGTATTTTGTTTTTTATGCATAGTAAAGTTCAAAAGTTCACTAGCATGCTCTGTGAAATCATTTCGAATGCTGAGTGTAATGTGTAAACTGCAAATATTAGAGAATGATGCAATGCATATATATAACTATATAAATAAAAATAGGAGTATTTTCTTTGCTACTAATGTTCTATCAGCTATCCGTACTACACATAAAATTCATTATATCATATTTTTTCCTCTTCAGTTCCACTTTAAAGGAGTCATCAGGCAAAGTCAAGTAAAATGAGTGGTACTTATCGGGGGCTTACTCCAGCTCCAAGCTCCCAGGATGTCCCTCGCCGCAGCTCTCCCCGCAGCTCCGACCCGGTCCCCGGCGATGACATCAGAGCGACCTCCAGGTCGCTCTGTACTGCACCTGCGTGAGTGGTGCTGTCAATCACCGCCACGTGGGCCGGAGCGGACTGCGCAGTAGTTCACTTGCGCAGTCCGCTCCGGGCCACTTGGCGGTGATTGACAGCACCGCTCACGTAGGCGCAGTACAGAGCGACCTGGAGGTCGCTTTGTCATCATCGCCGGGGACCGGGACGGAGCTGCGGCGAATGGCTGCGGGGAGAGCTGAGGCGAGGGACATCCTGGGAGCTTGGAGCTGGAGGAAGCCCCCGGTAAGTACCACTCATTTTACTTGACTTTGCCTGATGACTCCTTTAAAGGGAATCTGAAGTAAAAAAAACAAAAACCAATAAAAAAAAAACAAAAAAAAACCCTTATTATATAATGAAATGTATAGTACAGCTGAGAAACAGAATATTAGTAGCAAAGAAATGAGTCTCATACTTTTTTCCAGTACAGGAAGAAATTTCACTTGGTATCTACGCAAAAGAGCCTGTCAGTATTTTCGGAAGCACTTATACATCAAAGAAACAGTGAGAGGCAGCTTCAGATAAGGTTTTACTGCAGTGGAGTTCAAATGGTCATTAGCTCTGCTCTGTTTCATAATTTAAAAATACGTATAGGAGGTCATAGGAAAAAAAGGGAGCAGGAGGGGCTGGCACTGCTGTCACTGTCTTCTATGTAGGGAGAAGGAGGGGGTGGCACAATGACAGGCAACTGGGTGTATTAATGCAAGTCTTCAGCGTGCTCAGGCATAAATGTGATCTATATGCAGGAAGAAGGAGGAAAGCGCCGGCACTGCTGTCATTCACTTTATTCAAAATTCCTTGTCATAATACAATGCTAAAAGCATGCATACATTAAAAAAAAAATAAAAAAAAATAAAATAAAGTTGTGTCACATACCAGAGAGGACTGTGGGTGGATGCAGGGGGTGAAGAGCCTTACGGCCGCTTCGTGCTCCTGCGCTTCTATGGAGCCAGGTATGCACGCTTTTAGCATTGTATTAGGACAAGGAATTTAGAATAAAGTGAATGACAGCAGTGCCGGCGCTTTCCTCTTGCTAGAGCTCGGCACAGGCGGCAGAAGGGAGGTCCCCTAATAAAAGGTATATCTGGGTGTGGCCACATTTCTTCCTTGTTTGGTACCACCAAAGTCCGGCTTCCTGGTTGACTTCAAGATAACAAAGAACTACCTCAACCGTCAACTGCAAGCCGCAAAAGCTCCGAGCTATCCGAAGAACTCAGCGACTTTTACTGCAGGTTTGAGGACCTGGCAGACTCGAAGCGGCATCCAACACTTTCCGCCCTCCTCACCTATGCCCCTGCAAGTACTGAAGCTAACTCGTGCCCGAGCCCCCCGGTAGTAGCTGAGGCCGATGTTCAGCATCTCTGGACTACTCTTAATGCAAGAAAAGCCTCTGGCCCTGATGGCGTGTCACCAGCATGTCTGAAGTCCTGCTCACATCACCTGGCCCCCATCCTCACCTGTGTCTTTGCCAGGTCCCTTAGTGAAAGGAAGGTCCCTACTTACTTCAAGAAATACACCATAATAGCTGCACCAAAAACACAAGGAGTGTCGGCCCTAAACAATTTCAGTCCTGTGGCCCTAGCATCCTAGGTCATGAAGACCTTTGAAAAAGAGTGGTCCTGTCCCTCCTCAAGCACTGGACCGACTGGATCCACTACAGTCTGCATACAGAGCAAACAGGTCTACCAGCGACACCATTAATATGTTCCTGGAGTTTAACACTGATCACCTGGACAGGCCGGATTCGCACACTAGAGTCCTTCTCCTGGACTTTAGTTCGGCCTTTAATATCTGCCCCCGCATTCTGATTGAGAATCTCTCAGTGCTCAAGGTCTACCCAACTCTCCATCTTTGGATCATGGACTTTGAAACAGGTCTCAAGTTGTTTAACTGGGTAACATCTCCTCCAGTCCTAGAGTGACCAACATAGGAGCCACCCAGGGCTGAGTCTTGTCACTGTTCCTGTTCTCTCTATACTCTAATAACCTAACATCCACAGACTGTCAAAATCATCAAATTTGAGGACGATACCACAATTGTTGGCCTTGTCAGTAAGGGCGATGAGCAGGCCTACCACCAGGAGGTAGACAGATTCTGCAATTGGTGTAAAGAGAACAGGCTAGTCTTAAAACACAGCCAAAACCGTCAAGATGGTCATCGACAGGGCTGTGGAGTCGGTCCAAAAAAAAAAAAAAAAAAAAAAAAACCGACTCCGACTCCTCAGTTTAGGATTCCATCGACTCCGACTCTGACTCCTCGACTCCGACTCCTCTAATTTGCATATTACAATTTTGTTCATTAACAGTATGTAACGGGAAATTCATCTCTTACCTGCCAATGCTTAGGAATTTTACAAGACAACTGAAGTGAGAAGGATATGTAGACTACTATATTTATTCCCTTTAGACTAAAGGTGCATACACACATCAGACTATAGTCTTTGGAAAATGAAAGATCACAGACCAATCTTACCACCCTTCATGTAGTATGAGAGCCATACCTTCACAGTCTATGCTATGGAGCTGAACTCCCCATCAGAAAAAAAAATCTTTGCAAGATGCTGCACACACAGATGCTGTACAGACAAAATATCAGTAGCTGCAAAAGATCTGTTCCTGCCAAAAATCCATTCCTGCAAATTGCAATGATAGTCTATGAGATCTGCAGATCATCATACACACATGATTTAACTGACATTCATCTGCAGATCAGATCCACCAGGGTGGATTTTCAGATCTGCAGATGATTGCTTGATCTGCAGATGAATGTCAGTTAAATCATGTGTGTACGATGATCTGCAGATCTCATAGACTATCATTGCAATTTGCAGGAATGGATTTTTGGCAGGAACAGATCTTTTGCAGCTACTGATCTTTTGTGTCTGTACAGCATCTGTGTGTGCAGCATCTTGCAAAGATTTTTTTCTGATGGAGAGTTCAGCTCCATAGAAGAGACTGTGCAGGTATGGCTCTCATACTACATGAACGGTGGTAAGATTGGTCTGTGATCTTTCATTTTCCAAAGACTATAGTCTGATGTGTGTATGAGCCATAAAACTAGTCCTTGGTAAGAGTACTTGTAAAAGGTACAAACCGGAACAAAGAACATCTATCAGGCCCTAAGCAATGTAACTGTGGGTACATGTAAGAGTGATGTGCAGGTACTCTGCAGAAGAATGAGGGGATTCTTCCTTTATTACACATTCTTCATGCACAATCTGAACCAGGTTTATGGGTGACAGACAACACCTCTGTGTTCAATGTGCACAACATTCTCAGTGGATTCCCTGCAGCTATGTGGAGAGTGCATATGTAGAGTATAGTACTACTGTGTAACAAAGTAAACCTGAGACAGATGAAATTAAAGTTTTATACATACCTGGGGCTTCCTCCAGCCCCCTTCAGGCTAATCAGTCCCTCGCTGTCCTCCTCCGCCACCTGGATCTTCTGCTATGAGTCCAGGTACTTGAGCCAGTCTGGTGTAGTGCGCATGCACACACTCCGCCGCCGGGAGCGTACTACACCTGCGCAGCACTATTGCGCAGGTGCAGAATGCTCCTGGCTGTGGAAGCGGCACGTAGGCAGACTGTGCTGACTGGCTGAATTACCAGGACTCATAGCAGAAGATCCATTGGTGGAGGTGGACAGCGAGGGACTGATTAGCATGAAGGGGGCTGGAAGAAGCCCCAGGTATGTATAACACTTGTTTTCATCCTTCTCAGGTACCATTTAATTTGTAGTCACCAAACCAAATTTTAACATCATATCAAATGATTTGATTTCATAAGCAAAGAGAGTGCATACATTTGCATAAACCAGCATCAACTCAGAATTATTTACATCTCATTGACCATCTTTATTAGTGACACAGCTACACATCAGGCTTTATTCTTACAGCATAGATGTTATTTAGTATATATAAGAGATTCCTGTGTACACATCATATATACAGTCACAATCAGATGTGTATATCTGACTTTAAAATACGGGGACTGCTTTATTGAAGCAGCACAAGTAACTAATTTTGATTGGTTTATTTCATTTTTGTGTACTGAGCGCAGCTATTACTGTATATATACACATTATGTTTAATGACTATTATCTGATAAATAGAACATATCATCATATTTTCTATTTTAATTACAGTTTAAATTCATTAGGAGTCGGTGCATTTTTTCCCGACTCCGACTCCAGGCACCCAAAATTGCTCCGACTCCACGACTCCGACTCAACAGCCCTGGTCATCGATTTCATAAAGCATGCCACTAACGCACCCCTAATCTATATTGATGGAACTGAAGTTATGAGGGTACCCAACGTCTGCCTCCTAGGCACAACAATATCAGATGACCTGACCTGGAGGGCAAACAACATCTCAACTCAGAAGAAGGCGCAGCAAACACTTTACTTCCTATGCCCACTAAAGAAGTTCGGTATGGCCCAGTAACTTCTGAGGCCCTTCTACTCCATCACTATTGAGTCGGTTCTTTGCTCATCCATCCTGGTCTAGTATGCTAATTCTTCCGCTAGCAACAAATAGGAAACATGCCTCCTCCCCACCCCCACTACACATTGGAGGCACGGCAGTGGAGGAAGTGCCCTGTGTCCGACTCCTGGGCACCACCATCTCCAACACCCTGAAGTGGGAGGCAAACACTGTCTCCACCCAGAGGAAAGCCCAGCAGAGGTTCTACTTCCTCCGCTACCTGAAGAAGGTTCGGCATGTCAAAACTCCTGACGAACTTCTATACCGCAACCATCGAATCCGTCCTCTGCTCTTCCATCCTTGTCTGGTATGCTGGCTCCACCGAAGGCGACAGACGCAAACTACAGAGGGTCATCAGGTCAGGCGGAAAGGATCATCGGGAACACACTCCCTGCCCTTGACTCCCTCTACAATACCAGACTACGCTCCAGAGCACTGAAGATTGCCAAGGATCCCTCCCACCCTGGCCACCAGTTTTTCAATCAGCTCCCTTGGGGCGGAGGTATCTGAGGTACCGGTCCATCTCAACAAAGACCACAAGACACAAAAACAGCTTCTTCCCCTCGCATGTAGCATGTCTATGTTTGGTTCCAGTTGTGTTAGAAACTTTATGTATATGTTTTTGTGAGATGAAGTGATGCCACTAGGCTCTATGCCATGCTGTTCCTTATGTTTCTATGTACATGCCCTGTACTCTTGTGCCAAGCCCAATTCCGGGCACGACCCAGTCGTGCAGTGTTATCCCCAGAATTTTTTTCCATCCGGGTGGCATGAAAAAGTAGCCGGGTTGGGCAATATGAGCGAATGCAGGGCTGGTGCTTCTGGTGCCCTACTCCTGCTTACAGCTTAGAGGAGGTGAGCCGAAGACAGCCAGGTGCTCACCAAAACTAGCCGGGTGGAGCACCCAGCTAAAAGGGCCTGGGGAGAACACTGTCATGCTTGGCGAAATAAATGCGATTCTGATTAAATACAAAATTCAGAGGGTCATCAGCTCAGCGGAGAGAATTATTGGGAAACCTCTGCCCCTCTTAGACCTCATCTACAACACTACACTGCACGCTAGAGCAATGAAAATTGCCGGCAACTACTCTCACTCAGGACACAGCCTTTTCAGTCAGCACAAATTGGGCAGCAGGTTCCGGACCATCCCGGCCAAGACCACAAGGCATAGGAAAACTTTTTTCCTCACGGCCGTTAGACTTTTGACTCTGCCCTTTCCTCAAACTTCCCCCTCCCTGTAGCCATCTGACCATGGCTGTTGCTGCTCTGTTCACTGTATTGCCGGGGGTGTACAAGTATTACTGCTTTTGTCTCTTGTAACATGTGCTGTCTCTGTAAATCTGTGTCAACTTACGGTACTTTGAATGCTGAATTATTTTCACCGTGCGAAATCCAATTCCGGGCATGGTCCAGCCGTACTTGGCGAAAAAAACCGATCCTGATTCAGCTGCATGAAACTGCACTCATGGCCAGAAGATGGGAGGCTGTGCTGCCCGACAAAAGTTCAGTTCAGTTGCCAGTGGAAAGTGGGCCTTACCAGTTTTCTCATCTTTTTGCAGCACCGGCAACCCTAATGGAAGTTACCTCAATGACTACATGCTGTTATGGATTATACTTGATGCTACCTTATAGAATAAACACTTTAGTATTTAGAGGGAATAGTTCCTTGCTGCCAATGATGGCTTATAATCACCAGTCAAAATTATCCCAATTCCTATTTTCTGGCTACATTGTGTAGTCAGACACAATGCAACATTTTTAACCCCAGAGTATCTCCTGCTGATAACTATGGCTAAGATGCATGAGGCATAAATGCATGCCTGAAGTTGTGTGTACCAAGCCTATTAAAGAACTTGTCCATGTTTCTAAGATTTTTAACCCATAAAACCAAAGTAAAAATAGGATTCCTCTGACAGATTAGTTCTATAGATACAGCTAGGTAAAAGCAGAACTGTAACACCCCTCAGCGTGCCAAAAGCAAAACAGTAACAGTAAAAACAGCTTTACCTCTAGAGCGCGTGTCAAACTTAAGGTTCGTGGGCCCAATATGGCCTTCCTTGCAATTTTATGTGGCCCTTCAAATGTGTATTACATGTGTATGTGTATTACTGTAAGAAGTAAAAGAATGACAGCACACTGTCTTCACATCCAGAGGATAAATGTTTGAGCAGGGGTGCAGCACCAAACCATGGGATCCTCCACAAAATTAGCATGGGGCCCCCAGCCCACGGTATACAGGTGCTCAGCTACACTATCTCAAGCCTCCACTTGCAACCTACATTATATACCTGTGCAGTGCCTGATGGTTACCACCATCTCCAGGCATTATCGCCAATAGTGCTGCTCCACTTTGGGCCTGACTTGTGCCAACAGCCTCTACAGAAGACAAAGTCTAAAGCACAAGAGTAGACACAGCTCTGCTGGAGAGAGCAAGGCATTCATTTGTAGTAGTAGCCATGGCACCCAACAGCTGAGTAGTGAAGGCAGTGCAGCTGCTTGTGAGGTAGAACTGATGTATTTAAGGGTCTACCCCGGCTAACAGCTGTCTGCAAGTTGCCTGCATAGTAGTATGTGAGACAGATTTTTTTCTGGGGGGGGGGGGGGGGGGGGGGCGGGGGGGAGAAGGGCAATGAGATGATGAATGACGGACCAAGTGAATGATGCATGCCTCTTGCCCTGCACCCATAGGTTGGAGTCTCTTTCAGAGGCCAGCAATGTTGGAGACATCTGCACGTGTTAGATTTCCAGCTAAAATGAACATAAACTAAGATCTAAAGTGTGCACACAGCTAAAAGTTACACAAACACAGTTTACCCCGTGCAATTGGCCAACAGGAAATCATTGAGAAAATTGTAGGAATGCAAATATCCCAAACAGGGACCCAAAAGTTCCAATCAGAATGGTCAATGACATATAAACTGTTCCAAGTATGAGGGGAGGGGGGGGGGGGGGGGGGGGGAACACATGCAAATCCCAATAGCCATGCACAGCAAGAGGCATTGGGATACGTCTCGCATCACAGCTGTGCATAATGACCAACTGTACATAGTTTATGAGATCTTTAACATTTCAAAGGGGGTAAGACTGTGTGACAAGGTTTCAGATTGCTGAATAAGCCACAAAATAATATACTCTGTTTTCCAACGTTCACATTTCTTAATTTCTGATCCAGTTCTGTATAAAGCCTGAGGTCGCATTCACAGTGGCATGTTGCGGAGCTGCGTTATAAAGTCTTATAATGCAGCTTACTGCTCTGCAATGCTAATCCTATGGGACGTTCACAGTGCGACGTTAACGTCGCGTTGAAAAATGTTGCATTATGGTAACTCACTGCTTGCAGTACGTTACCTCTCAACGCAGACACGTTGCAACTTTAACGTGGCATTAAACCGCAACGCCCCACTGAATACAGTCTGAAGAAGAAACTTCTTTTCCATGAGCAGTTAAAGGACAACTAAAGCAAGAGGGATATGGAGGCTGCCATATTTATTTCCTTTTAAGCAATACCAGTTGCCTGGCGGCCCTGCTGATCCTCTGCCTCTAATGCTTTTGGCCAAAGACCCTGAACAAGCATGCATCAGATCAGATGTCTCTGACATTATTGTCAGATCTGTTAAAGGAAATGTCCAAGCAAAATAAAAAAAATGAGTTTCACTTACCTGGGGCTTCTACCAGCCCCATGCAGCCATCCTGTGCCCTCGTAGTCACTCGCTGCTGCTCTGGTCCCCCACTGGCAGCTTGCCGACCTCCCCCATTGCGGGGGACTGGAGCAGCAGTGTGACTATGAGAGCACAGGATGGCTGCATGGGGCTGGTAGAAGCCCCAGGTAAGCAAAACTCATTCTTTTATTTTGCTTGAACCTTCCCTTTAAGATTAGCTGCACGCAGGTATCTGGTGTGATTCAGATACTATTGCAGCCAAATAGATCAGCAGGGCTGCCAGGCAACTGGTATTGTTTAAAAGGAAATACATATGGCAGCCTCCATATACCTCTCACTTCAGTGGCCCTTTAAGCGGTATTGACAGATATACACGTCAATACAAAACATGCTGTGAACAGTATTGACTTGCATACACATCAGTACTCTCCTGCACTGTGTACTAGACCCTTGCTTGACACATTTTGGCAAGTTACAGGAAAAAAAAAAAAAAAGGTTATGAAAATAGGATCACTTTTTGCACAGAAATCCTGGGGAAATTGAACGCCAGGGAGGTTAATAGGCAGTGAAAAGACTATGGAACTCTCACAACTGCTTGCTGTTGACTGGTAAGTGCTCACCGAGCGCACAGTTCAGCCACCTGTGGAACAGATAAAATTTAGAGAAACCGAGAGCCCAATATAGTGTAGTATGCTATGCAAAAATAAAGTAAGGATAATCAGTGAGAAGAGTATACTCACAAGCGTGGGTTACCACATAGGCAACCAGTATATAGGCAGGTGAGGAGGTTAGACCTGTCCTCACTCAGGGATAAGAAGTCGCTCTCTGTAGATCAGAAAAAGGGGTAGATCACCCCTCCACCAGGGGTGGACACGCTATAGCAGTAGGAGAACACAGGCGCCAGCAGGATAAAACCTTTAAAATTTGCTTGGAGGAAGTAGTGGACTTACCTCCATAAAGCAGACACGAAAGACTGTCTGAATAGTAGCAATCACATTTATTGTATAGTACCCCAAAAAGTGCAGTGCAACACGTTTCGCAGGCCAAGCCCGCTTCATCAGGCAATAAACGTGGGGACAAAACAGAATTTCGGCAATAGCAGGTATAGCGCCTCACTCAGGCCCAGTGCACACCAAAAACTCTAGCAAATCTGCAAAACAGAGGTTTGTGAAGCAGATTTTCAGAGCGATTCTAGGCATGTTTAGAGAGGTTTTCTAAAACATGCCTAGCGTTTTTTGGAGCATTTTTGTGTAGCAGATTTCATATATTGTTACAGTAGAGCTGTTACTGAACAGCTTCTGTAACAAAAACGACTGGAAAACCACTCTGATCTAGCGTTTTTCAGAGCGATTTTCCACGTTCCTATACTTTAACATTGAGGCAGAAACACCTCAGAAATCTAAAAAAAAAAAAAAAAAAAAAAAAAAAAATGCAGCAGAACAGGAGTTTGCATTTGGGGGAAAAATGAACTGCTCCGGTGTGCACCATCCCATTCACTTTTATTAGCCATGCAGGTTCCCCCTGCAAGCGTTTAAAAAAAACGCTTCAGAACCGCCGTCCTCCACTGCCTGCAACTACGAGAACCAGGTCGCGTCACTGATGTCATTGGAGCCAGCTATGCAGAAGTACGCCCTCTACGCATCTCTTCATGCAAAGTGTGCACTTCTCCTACGCTAGACTGACTCCGACTGACGGAAGAGCGGGGAGCCGGTCCTCATAGTTGCAGGTAGCGGAGGACGGCGGCGTGGGAGGAAGCCCCAGGTATGTATAAAATCTTTTCTTTATTTTGTCTCTGGTTCTCTTTAAGCAGAACTGAAAGCACAAGTTTTAAGTGAATTTCCCTTGTCACCGCAACATGCAATAGTATTTTACAACCATGCTATACTTTTAATGATTAATCTGCAAAAGAAAAGAAAAAAATCAAATAAAAAAAAAAAAAGTAAGAAGTAATCCTAGCCAAGGGCAAGATTTTTTTTTCTCAAGAGTGTGATGAGTCCTATACTTTATAAAAGCAGACTTGAGCTCAGAACTTCCTCTCTACTGTAAAAGATACACAACACCATAATAACTTTTACAGAAAAAAATGTCTTTGTTACTGCTGATACAAATCCTGCAATAAATCTGCAGTGTATCTACTTCATGCTTTCATAGAAGCAGACATATTGTTAACATCCTGCACTTCCAAATTAGCTTATCTGCCATGGCAATCACCTGACACAGGGGAGAGATCAAATTACAAATTGTGATTAGACTGATGAGGGGGGAATTAGACAAGCTAAACTCTTTAAATACATACAGTCCTGTGCAAGAGTTCAGGTCCACTTTAAAACCTCTACCTTGTGCTAAAAGGATAAAGACTTTCTGTGCCACGGATGAATATGTGAAAGTCACAAAATGGACATTGTGAGACTCTACAATACATTCTGTGCATTAGCTTCTTGTAAGAAGAAATAGATTGTTGCACATTGCAGAAGTAAGCTATGTATGTGCTATGTCCCTATACATACAATACAGTGCAAGGCTGCAACATGCGACACACCCCTCCGTTACATCAGCAGGCTGGGAGGAATTCACTAATGAGAAACTCACTAGAAAGTGAATAGGCATGTTTCATTACCTACTTTGCATCCAAGGTACCTTATATACCAATGGCTGGCTTTGTCTTGCCAGTCACTGCGCTTGGCCACTTACAGGAAACATGAAACCCATCCCACCACTGCTGTCATCAGCACTGGTAAAGGGCATAACAGCATGGAGGGATCCCCCCGACTTTATCTATTACTCAGCAGCACTGGAATTTACACAGGGTGCGGCTACTCCAGCAATCATATGCCATAAGGATAGACAGCCGAGCACATCTATATAATACTGCATTACAATACACAAGTAAAAGCCATGCAATTTACAGTACCTTGTTCATTCCATTACCCATTCCTGTGGCTGGACTGCACTTACAAGCACAACAGGAAGAAAGCTTGCGTCAATCTAATGCTGCTAATAATGTGTTTCCTGCTAGAACATGTGTATGGATGTCAGTGTGGCTGGCTGTAGCGCTAGGATGGGATCTGGTTATAAGCCTGCTGAGATCACTCCCGGTATCGTTTGCCTGCCTGGCTCAGGGACTGTCAATGATCAGTCAGTGCCAGCTGCAGCTGCTCCTCCCTGTGAGTCCGCCTTGCTCGGTGCTGTCTCCTCCTCTATAGGCTCCTTGTTTACAGACGACCTCAAGTCACATGAGGCTCATTACTGACCTCTACTGGCCGCACGCTTTCCTGATGGCTGTGAAGGATGTTTATGAGATTGAGAAAACTTGGAGTCATTCCCGTCCATTTAGCAAAGTGGGCATTCATAAAAGCTGTTCCCGCATGAAAATCTACAATCCCCCAGCAGAGCGAGAAATTTCCGCCTTCTCCAGTGTTTTTCTAGATTTATCTAGAAAAAAGTAACAAAATGGCCATTCATAAAGATTAGAGGAAGCGGTATGTGGACGGGAAATACCGCTTTCTCTGATTTTGCGGATTACATACAAGTGAATGGGACAGACCTCCCAGAGAGAGCAGTGCACGGAGGGACTCTGCCGGCTGAAGTGTTTCCGCATGCCTTCCGACAGCTTACCGCCAGCTTTCAGCGGGAGATCTCCGCTCTTGCATCGCAGCTTTCAAGATTTCTTTGAATGACCACCCAGAAGTGTAAAATACCGCTGCGGTATTTTCCCTCCAGGAGTTTTCTCGCAACAACTTTTTTATGAATAGAGCCCATTGTCATACACCTTTAGATTGCCACCTAATGGGCACGATTCACAAAGCTTTTTCACCTGTTTTGATCTGTTTTCACCTATCTATGTTAAATTTTTAAGATTCCAAAAGAGCAACAATATAATATAATTAAGGTAAGAAAAGTAATAGTAAAATGAAGTTAATCAGGAACAACTTACTTTGCCTAATTATTTTGCTTGTGAATGTGCTGAAAGGTTATTGTTATCAAACAGGTGATAAATCAGTCATTTATAAGAAGTTTTGTGAATAGTGTCATAGTGTCAAACTGATCAACACCCCCATAAACTGCACACAGATTTTCAAGAGATTTCACCATGAAATCTATTGAAATTTATAGAACTGCAGCATTGTGCTGTTCAATACAGTGCAAAGTTATGGTCCACCGATGTAACGCCACACCCTCATCATGTCCATTTGATTGAAATGTACTATCTGTTCGTAATTTCAATTGGAAAATTGTACAGGTGGGGGCTTTGCATTATGCTAAGCGTACCAGTACAAACAAAACCATTAACATGATCAGAGACGGGACAAGGTCCTTCAGCACCCAAGGCTGAGACAGAAAATTGCACCCCTCCATCCCTCCCTCCCCAGCCGTCACACACTGATTGCTATTAGACTAAGAGGCGCCCCAGGGCCCCCAACCTTAATCTCTAGTTATCTGGCTTGCATCCACTGCTATGTATGCCCTTTTCTTATTTCTTTCTGCTTCAAACACAATTGGGAATGACAGCTGAATGAATTGTGCGCCCCCCTCCTACACTGCGCCCTGAGGCTGGAGCCTCTTCAGCCTCGGCCCGGCCCTGAACATGATTAAGGCTGTCCTATGAAAGAGTACCCAAGCTTTACCTAAAGAGAGGGAAGCCTCAGGATCCCATTGAGGCTTCCCTCTCTCCTCTGATGTCCCCCATAGCCATACCTCCCAACTTTTTGAGATGAGAAAGAGGGACACTTAAGCCACGCCCCTGCCACACCCCTGATCGGAGCCATGCTTATGCGCTTTGAGTCCCATGAGAGAAAAGCGCTTTACAAATGTTATTTGTTGTTGTTGGTGATCACACCCCCGGCACACCCCTAGCCACGCATACCATAAAGATTTAATAAGAAAAATATTTTGTTTTATAACTCAAATCACACTGATCCTTTCTATCCTGGTTCATTTTCCTTTATATTAACATTTTAAAATTAGTAATATATCAATTTAAAGGATGGGAATAAAGTTTAGAGTCAATCAAACACATTTTTTAGTAGATAATCTGCACACGATTCTCAAATTGCATCTGCCTGTGTATGTGACTTAATTTTTTTTTCTGATCTGCCCTTACTCTAATATCTAAATTGCTTGCATTTACCTGTACCACCCCCCCTCCCCCCAGCTATTGTTATCTTACTGTCTGCTTGATTCACACCTCTTCATCCACCCAGCTCTAAGTATTTGCATAGTCCACCCCCATGCTGGTCAACTTCCTGTCCAGCTCACAGCTGATTGTAGTGGAGGCTAATGGTCTCTAGACCAATCTTATTCAAACACTAGGGCTGTGTGGATGTTCATAAGGATGCTGTATAATCGGCTTTGACGATTGTCGGCTCGCATTTTAAGGATCGTTTTAAGGATCTTACTAATTGAATTTACCACAATTCGCCAGCAATACAGCAGCATTAAGCAGTCACTAAGGTATTTGCATTATTTACAACTTTAAACACTGCTAAAACATTTCGGCCTACACAGACAATCCCTCCCTACTCTCAAACTCCAGGACTCCTCCACCTTAGTTTCTGCACACCTCTTCCTCCCCTTCCTCCACTATTTACATATCACAATATGCTCTTCCTCCACCTGTTCCTTCACCACCTGGTCCTCACTAAGGTCACCTTATCTAACTCTAGCCTCCCATTTTGCCCTCCAACCCCACGCAACTCCCATACCACTCCATCACTGACTCCATGCACGCCCCACTCTAAACATGTCTCCACCCCCCTCACAGTTCCTTCCCGCACCCGCACTCACTCTCTCTCCTCCCTCATTCCCAGCAAGACCTCTCACAAGCACACCACCCCTCTCTCCTGCGCCCTCTGGAATGCTAGATCAGTCCGTAATAAACTAACTGAAATCCATGACCTTTTCCTCTCCAGCTCCCTCACCCTCCTTGCCCTCACAGAGACATGGCTCAACCCCTCTGACTCTGCTGCAGCAGCGGCCCTCTCCTATGGTGGGCTTCACCTCAGTCACACCCCCAGACCAGAAAACAGGTCTGGGGGAGGGGTGGGTCTGCTCCTCTCCCCGTCCTGCACTTTCCGTGTCCTCACGCCACCCCCTTCCTTAAACTTTACATCCTTTGAGACACATGTTATCCGCCTCTACCATCCCCTTCCAGCTGTCATCGCAGTCCTTTACCGCCCCCCATACACCTCCATTAAACAATTCCTGGACAACCTGGCCTCTTGGCTCCCACACATCCTCTCCTCTGACCTCCCCACAATCATACTTGGGGACTTCAACATCCCCATGGACAGTCCATACTCCCCTGAAGCCTCTCAACTGCTCTCCCTCACTACTTCCCTTGGCCTCTCCCAACTCACCAATTCCCCCACCCACCGCGCTGGCCACACTCTCGACCTGATTCTCTCAAAATCTGCCACCCTCCCCAACCTGGACATCACATCCTTCCCCCTCTCCGACCATCACCTTCTCACTTTCTCCATCTCCCCATCATGCTCCCCCAACCCTCCACCACCCTCAGGTCGTTGGCAGAGAGATTTGCATAACCTAGACCCAACTGCACTAGCCAACCCCCTCCACTCCCTCACATCCACCCTCCCAAACGTTACCTGCCCAAACCAAGCCGTGGCCAAATACAACCAGGCCCTTTCAGCAGCCCTAGACATTGAAGCACCCCCCACATTCCACCCCCGTCGTCCCATCAACCCCCAGCCCTGGCACAATGCACACACTCGCAACCTCCAAAAACAGACACGCACCTATGAACGCAAATGGAGGAAATCCCGCAGCAACTCCGACTTATTGGCGTACAAGGCCAACCTGCAGCTGTTCTATACCGCATTAACTGATTCTAAACAAAAATACTTTGCTGCCTTGATCGGATCCCAAGCCTCCAACCCTCGGCGCCTCTTCGCCACCTTCAACTCCCTCCTTAACCCCACCACTCCTCCCCCCACCTCCGCCCTTTCAGCCACTGATCTGTCCACCCACTTTACCGACAAAATAGCCAGCATCCGACGGGAAATCTCATGCCTCCACTCCACCACCTCTTCCTCCCCCACCAATACCTATTCCCCACCCCACCCACCACTTTACTCCTATCACAGAGGACGAAGTCAGCCGTCTCCTAGCCACTTCTCCTGCCACCTCCAGCCCCCTAGACCCTGTGCCATCCAAATGCCTCCGTCCTCACTTCCCTGTTCTGGCTCCTGTCCTCACCACTCTGTTTAACCTCTCCCTCTCCACGGGTACCTTCCCCTCTGACTTCAAACAGGACACTGTACTTCCCCTACTTAAAAAACCCTCACTAGACCCCTCACTTCCATCCAGCTCCGCCCCATCTCCTTACTCCCTTTTGCATCTAAACTCCTGGAGCGTTTAGTCCACCAACGCATGACCCATTACCTTGACTCCAACTCCCTGTTTGACCCCCTACAATCAGGATTTCGGCCAGGCCACTCCACCGAGACTGCCCTCACCAAAGTCGTCAATGACCTCACGCTTGACAAGGCCAAAGGAAAATACACTATCCTTCTCCTCCTAGACCTCTCATCAGCATTCGACACTGTTGATCACTCCCTGCTACTCCAGTCCCTGCAATCTGTGGGTATCCAAGACCGTGCCCTAGCATGGTTTTCCTCCTACCTCACAAATCGCTCCTTCAAGACCTCCTTCAATGGCTCCTCCTCAACCTCCTTCCCACTTTCAGTTGGGGTCCCCCAAGGCTCTGTTCTTGGTCCCCTGCTGTTCTCCATTTACACCGCCTCCATCGGAAAACTCATCTCCTCTCTGGGTTTCAACTATCACCTATATGCAGATGACACCCAGATTTACCTCCATACCACTGACCTCTCCACCACCACCATGGAGAAGGTATCCTCTGGTCTCTCAGCTATTTCATCGTGGATGTCTGCCAGGTTCCTAAAATTAAACCTGGATAAGACTGAACTCCTAATCTTCCCGCCCCGTGCTGCTTCACCCCCCACTGACCTCTATGTCACTGTCAATGGCACAATCATTCATCCAACCACACAAGCCCGCTGCCTGGGTGTCACCCTGGACTCGGCCCTCTCCTTCACCTCCCACATCCAAACCGTAGCTAGAGCCTGCTATTTCCACTTACGCAACATCTCCAAGATCCGGCCTTTCCTGACCCCAGACACTACCAAACTCCTTGTCCATGCCCTCATCATCTCCCGCCTGGACTACTGCAACTCCCTCTTGTCAGGCCTTCCTCAAAACCGCATCGCCCCCCAAAAATCGATCATGAACGCAGCAGCCAGACTCATCTACTCCTCCCACCGCTCTGTCTCCACAACTCCCCTACGCAAATCCCTTCATTGACTTCCAATTCACTTCAGAATCAGCTTCAAGATCCTATGTCTGGCATACAAATCCATACACAAGTCCTGCCCAACCTACATCTCTGACCTGGTCAGCAGATATACACCTGGCCGCCCACTTCGCTCCTACAACTAGCTCCTCTTAACCACCCCACGCATCTCGCACTCCCATGCCAGACTGCAGGACTTCACTAGAGCTGCCCCTATCCTGTGGAACTCTCTCCCACTGCCCATCAGGCTCGCTCCCACCTTCAACACCTTCAAAAAAGCACTCAAAACTCACTTCTTCAAGGAGGCCTACATAACTCAACACTACCCTAATCCTTTCTGCCAATAACGTCTTGATGCACCCCCTCCTTTTGTGTCACCAGCCCCTCCCTCTAGATTGTAAGCCTTTGGCAGGGCCCTCTCCCCTTGTGTATCATACTTGACTGTGTGCACTTTACCCAGAATTTGGAACTGGTAATTTTTACCACTACCACTCCAGTGTATGGTCTGGCATTGTACTACTGTCTGCATTGTGTTGTGTATCTTACGCCTGCTTACGTGAACTACAGCAATGGATGAATGACAACTGGCTGAAACTAAATGCAGACAAAACTGAAGTCCTTCTGATAGGAGGGCAGAGCATGATAACAAAACAACTTAACTTGCAGTCTTCACCACTGGGAATAGGAGGCACGGATCTGCGCAGCTCTGATCATGTGCGTAGCCTGGGAGTTCTAATTGATTGGGATTTAAACTTTAGAACTCAAATCTCTGCTGTGGTGAAATCATCCTATTTTCACCTGAAGAACATTGCAAAAATCAAGCACCTCATACCCCCAGAAGATCTGCCAACCTTAGTCCACGCCTTCATCACATCTCGACTGGACTACTGCAATGCTCTCTACACTGGCCTTCCAAAAAAGGTCTTGTACCGACTACAGCTGATACAGAATACTGCTGCCAGACTGCTAACCAACCAACCCCGTCACTGCCACATAACGCCAGTCCTGCACTCCCTTCACTGGCTACCTATAGAATGGAGGGTCCTATTCAAGATCGGCCTACTGACATTTAAATCCCTGAATAATTTAGGCCCTGGATACATGAAAGATATGTTGCAGCTGCGTAGCAATCCCCGCATTCTCAGATCAACAGGTTCTAATAATCTAGTCATACCCAGAGTCCACTTGGAAACTTTTGGTCCCAGAGCCTTCTGTCATGCTGCCCCTACGTTTTGGAACTCCTTACCTCAACAGATCAGGACAGCTCCATCCCTGGATGTGTTTAAATCCAGACTGAAAACCCACCTGTTCAGTTTGGCATTTGCAGAAATATAACTTTTGTTGTGTGAATACTTCATCCTACTAATTACTGAATCTGAGAGAGCCTAAGCGCTTTGAGTCCTATGGGAGAAAAGCGCTATAGAAATGTTATTGTATTGTATTGTATATTGTATCTTATTGCTATTACCTGTATTGTTGTATCTATGGTCTGTTACCTGTATTGTTCTGTCAACCCTGTTATCATTGTCTGTAATCCTATTTATTGTACAGTGCTGCGTAATATGTTGGCGCTATATAAATCTAATAAATAATAATAATAGATAAATATATATATTTACATAGAAAGAGGGACAAAGTCCTGAAAGAGGGACAAATGAGGAGGAAAGATGGACAGAGGGACATGGCTCCCAAAGAGGGACTGTCCCTCCGAAAGAGGGACAGTTGGGAGCTATGCGTAGCTCTTCTTCCTCCAGCGTGGCCGCACAATAGCCGACCCAGCCCATCCGCACATGTGCAGTAAGCCCGGCATGCTACTGTGCATGCGTGGGCAGGCTTGCACGGCTAGTGTGTGGCCATGCTTCAGAAGGAAGAGCTGTGCGGTCCTGATGTGGAGGGGGGGGGGGGGGCGTGCTCAACAATGGGGGACTTCAAATCAGCGAGGGAAGCCTCAATAGGATCCTGAGGCTTTCCTCATTTAAGGTATGGCTCTGATTTTGATCCCGAGCTTCAGCTGTGGATCACTTTTAGCACACACATATGTCCATATGAGACAGAAACCATAAGTGGATTAATCTTCCAGTAGATCCAAGTATCAGGAAGGTGAAGACTCCACAACAAATCCAATTCAGGAGAATTGACCACCACCTCACCCTTAGAAGTGGGCACTCACCCTTAGCATTGACCCTCAGTTAGATTGGTCAGCAGCGCATCTGGGGTCATCAGGCCACCCCCTGCCACATATACGATCCCCTCGGTCTTCCTCTATTCTTGTATAGTGCCATGCTTTCATAGGTCAATACACCTGAAATAGGCAAATTCACACTCGCAAAAGCGTAAAACTGTATGACAATGTTTAATAATAACAAGATTGCAGTTTTTCTGGGCTCTCCCCCGTATGTGGACCACCTGGCCGGCTTTGCTTGTGTCTCAGGCAAAGAGGATTGTGGATGTGGCAAGGGGTGGCCCAATGACCCCAGATGTGCTGCTGACCCATCTGAGGGTCAATATTGAGGGTTAGTGCCCATTTCTGAGGGTGAGGGGGTGGTCAATTTCACTGAAGTGGAATGTTGCGGAGTCTGCACCTGCCTGGTGCTTGGAACTGCTGGAAGATTAAACCACTTATGGTTGCTGTCTCATATGGACATGTATGTACACTTAATAGGATAGTTTGAATTGTGCATTGTGTTAAACTAAAACACATCTCTAGTTTACTACCCTTGAAACTGTGACACTGTATTAGCGAAAGGTTGTTATGTGCAGTTTTAACTATTTTACCACTTCGTGTTTTTTCCCGTTATGGACAAAAGCAATTTTCACATTTCAGCGCTCCTCCCTTTTATTTGCAAATAACTTTTATCACTACTTATCACAACAAAATGAGCTATGTCTTGTTTTTTCACCACCAATAAGGCTTTCTTTGGGTGGTACATTTTGCTAAGAATTATTTTTTTCTAAATGCATTTTAACGGGAATAATAAGAAAAAAAGGAAAAAAAAAAACATTATTTCATAGTTTTTGGACATTACAGTTTTAAAATAAAACGTGCTACTGTGGATTAAACCCATACATTTTCTTTGCCCATTTGTTCCGGTTATTACAATGTTTAAAATATGTCCCTAGTACAATGTATGGCAATAATATTTTATCTGAAAATAATGGTGTATTTTGTCTATCACTAATTACAGGCCCTTATTTACAAAAATAACAGTAATATACCCTCCTGACATACATATTAAAAAAAGTTGAATCACTAAGGCAACTATTTATGTTTTTAGGAGTTTTTTTGTTTTGCTTCATATACAAATGTTTTATTTTGGTAACTATGGGAGAGTGGGGGAGGTAAGGTGTTCATTTTAATGGAGGATTTATTTATTTTTATTCAATTTCATGGATTATGGTGTAATTTTATTATTTGGCTACTAGATGCCCCTCCCCACTTTATTTCTGTATACTGTGAACAGTTCACAGGAAATATAACGTGTGCTTTCACTTTCATTTTATCAATGACCACCAGCATCTCAATGACATTACACATTAGTGTACTAATGGGTGGCGATGAGTAGCAAGGCGGGTGATCGCGGGGAGGTACATATATCTACGCCTCTGGGACTTTAGATGATAGCCTCCTTCCCCCCTTATAGATAGCCAGATGTGCCACCCCTCACCTTATAGATAGTCAGATGTGCTCCCTCCCCCAATATAGTCAGATGTGCCCACCTATATATAGCTACTTCTTCGTCCCCCCCCCCACAGATGGCCAGCTGTGCCCAACCACCAGAATAGCAGAGTGTGTGAAAGCTGGCTCACTGGCCTCTCAAAGTGCATCCACAGCACTCTTCCTACCTTTTCAAAATGCAAGCAGAGCGTTAATTACAGCAGGAAACCCATCGGCTCTGACATTACAGCGATTCCAGCGATTACGTCATCTCTTCTCCTCTAATCTGCCCAGCATCCTCTCCTTGGTAACAGTGGTATCTCTTTCATGTGACGTGCTGGCACGTACCCGCCATTACACAAAGCCGCTGTCAACAAGGAGAGGACGCTGGGCGACGCTGCAGAAGAGTGACAGCGTCATTGCTGCAATATTGGAACCAGTGAGTTTCCTGCTGTAATTAACCCTCTGCGCGCACTCTGCAGAGGGAGGGAGATAGCTGGGGAGGCACTTTGGGCTGCAAATGAGCTGCCTTTCACACACAGGCCACCTGTAAACACGAGGCTACGGTGTCTGCAGGTAAATCCAGCCCTGGTTCCTATACTTAAAGTAGAATACAACTCTGACATAACATTCAATAAAAATGTGTTTTCCTACTTTTTGTTAACCATAAAGTTACCATTTTTGCTTTTGTGCACAAGTAATATTGTCCGTTTACAAATGAAAAGTTCCCAAAGTACAGTTTATCTGCTCTGAAAGCTTTCATTGCATTTTATTCAAGCTGCTTTTTATTATATATTAAAATCTTCTATTGAGCTCTTCTGAACTTTGTGGATGCTTGGAGCACAGAGAGTTTGTTTGCAGCTCAGCTGGGAATGTAACATCTGTGGAATGCAAACAAAAAATAATGTAATCTCTTCAGATGCGGATCATAAGCTGAAGGGGCTTTCCAGTGCAGAGCAAAGTACTGTGTTTAACTGTTTGAATGCTGTTCTGCTACAATTTGTTTTCTAGTAGTAGGTTTAAAGCTGTAAGTAATCTTTTAGAGCAAAGAACAAATGCTGAGTTTCAGATCACTTTAATGTAGGATCCATTTGAATATACAATCCTCTGCTGATCTCTGATCCATATGTCGGTACGTTTATGGCTCAAGTGTGAACCGAGCATAAAGGTAGCCACAAGTGGTTCAACTTTCAGCCTTTCCTCTCCCCAACACCTTCCTTCCTTCCTTCCTTCCTTCCTTTCAAATTAGTTGTAGATTACCTAGCAAGCTCATGGTGAACCAGACCTCCTAGCAGTGTGTATGGGGCTACAAAGGACCAAAAAGCCCTCCTACTAAAATATTATGCAAAACAAAAGTTTTCCTTCTTAAAACATAAGGTATTGCAATTATTCAGATTGGAGTGAGCATATGGTGTGTCCCATGATGCTCCACTGCTAAATATGCAAACCATCCTTTGTTGTTCCTGTAAGCTAGCCACACCTCCAGAACCGCTGAATTGCAATGATGTGTCAGCTTGTTAATTGTACAGAGCCACAATAATTTAACATGCATATAGAGTGTTTCAGATTGGTTGAGTCCTCCTTAATTATCTATACAGACTTAGTCATAAAGATCTCGGTTGTCTCCTCTTCTTGAGAAAGCGGGGTAACGCCCGCGGAACTAGTGAGGTCTGTTTGAGGGGACCCTCAGTCTTTCTCTGCCACGTCTGTTGCCTGCACTGTCCACCTTTAACCTGGGCTAAGTATCAATTTCACTATGCACTCCTTTCTATGGGTTGCTCCACCTATCTAGCACTATATCAGGTTAACATGCTTCATAATATTGTTTGTATGTTTACATTTGCACAATAGTTAGCACTTATGAAATGTTTACTGATTGATGTAGTATTTATTCATGATATTTTTCAGGTCACTTATCATTCTTCTATAGCACTTTGTACAGCAATTAGCACTTTATCCAACCAACTTGCACTGATATTTATTATTGAACTTGGGATCCACAACCTTGGGACACTTTTTTGAGCCCCCAGTGTTGAAAATAGTGTAACTTCATGTGCAGTAGATAATGTATTTGCAACAGTTGACAATTGGCATTGAGTTTTATGAGTCTGTTTTATGTGATTTACATTTTTTGGATTATCATGAAGTGCATAATTATTTGATTGATCATGGAATAATAAAGATCATTGTACATTTTTGACATTTAAATATTGTTTTGAGTGGTGCTTGTTACTGGGTTTCTGTTCTCTTAGCTTGGTCATAAACATCTCAAGGTGTAAAGAGGGACAGAAGAATTTGGTTAAGAAATAGGGACTGTCCTTTAAGAAGTGTCATTTGAGATGTGTATCACAATATGGAGATGTGATCTATGTACTTTCTTTGATACAGATTGGAATGTAGGCAAAAGATCTTAAAGATATTTCAGGGTTCAAAAATGTCTTAACTGCTCAGTGGTTTATGCTGATAAATATGATTAAGAAGTTTTGAGGTCAGCACATAACCTCTGTTGAACCTATGTACTTTTTTAAACATACTTTGGTCTTGCTTTGCCTGGTCATTCAACTATTCATAGCTTACTAATCACTGTGTGCGCTGTCACATTCCTATTTCTCGGGGTCTGACAAGTGTTCAGCACTTCTTGCTCTTATATGTCAGTGGTTTTACATGAGGCGCATTGTCTGTGGGTGTTTACAGGCATGAGGGCAGCCTCACAGTACTGCAGTCTAACTAGTCATCATGAGCATTAACTGTAAAACGCTCATATTCACATCGATAAAAACTTCCAAACGTAAACAGCTGTGTCGAATAACATAAGTCATGAAGTGAGTTCATTAAGTACAAAACTTTTCACCACTTGTTACTTTTACACTTTACCGTGTTGGTGTTATTTTTGTTATGTCTAGAGCCACACAGTGTTTTCCCTTTTATTCAACACTCATGGGAAACTGTCACCCTTATGGGAAACTGTCACATCACATTATTCTCTCTTTTTTTTTTTTTTAATTTGTGTATATCAATATCAGTTTTATTGCGAGCATGCACATCAATTCTGTTTACAAACATAGTAAATGATTACATATCACACTGTTTTGCAGAACTAGTTTGACTAATAACAAGCACCTTTGGTAAGGCTAGCTGAAGCAGTTAAATTGGAGGTACAGGCTGATCATTAAATTAGGTGCCACCATAGATCACGAGTGCCAAAAGAAGAAACTGGGTGCCGGGGTTTGGCTATCATATAGCCTAAATCCAATCAGTGTCCGGGGATTGGCTACTATATGGCCGACCTCCGGATATCGGTGATCATGTGGAGTGGAGGTGGATAATAGCTGGCCGGGGTCTGACTATTATATAGGCCCTGGACAATTTTGGACCGATTCAGACCTGAGAGAAGTATAGGGTGTTTCCGCAGTTTGTTGGAGATGGGAGTCATGCTACAAACATGATGGACTTGCCCATAAACCCATTTCTGCAGCAGGGTAATACAAAATGCTTCACTCTGTGTTCCACGTGGTGAGCCAGAGAAATGTAGGCTTTGCTTCATGGCAAAATAGAATGCCTCAATAACTTTCTGAGAAAATAAAAATAAACCATTATTCTTAAAGACTCCCACTAAAAAATGTATTAGACAGCAGGAGCCCAGGATATAGAACTTCCCTCTATTGACACCAGAGCCGGATTTACATCACCGGAGCATATAGGCACAGATGTTCTGGCACCCTAGACTTCGCCCGCCATGAACCCACAAACACCTGTCAAACCATACTGCAAGCGTGCTGCCTGCCCCAGTGTAACGATCGGTGTAACACAGAAAGGGTCTGATTACCGGTGATCTGCAGTATCACCGAGAATGCAGAATATACCCGATTATTGATGATCTGCAGTATCACCGATAATCAGATATATCTACTAACCTCTGGTCACCTGAGAGATGAGAGTGCTTGGTGCAACAGTAATACTTTGAGTACTGCACCTCAGGAGAAGGTACAGAAGCAGTAAGGAGTACTGCACAGAGTATGTTCCTTCCGTTGGCTTAGACTCTCCCGGGGGAGGAGCTAGGCTGAGAGTAGGAAGGACAGAACGTGAGTGACACCCGTGAGAGGGTGTCACTAACCGGTCTGGGAACTGCCTCTAACAGTAAGGCCAGTTCTCGAGGTCGGCAAGCCAGGTCGTTAACACACAGACAGATAAGGTACAAAATTAGGAGACAGATACGGAATCCAATGAACAGGCAGGGTCTGGCAACGGAGTATCAGAATAGCAAGGTACAGAGTCAGGAGGCAAATACAGAGTTCAGGAACGAGCAGAGTTTGGCAACAGGATATCAGAAATAGCAAGGTACAGAATCAGAGTTCAGAGGAATAGTCAGGCAGGCAAAAGGTCATAACAAATAATACAGATCAATATTCCTAATGCTAAGGTGTGAGGTCCTTGATCGTCAACACCTTTGGAAACTATGCTAGAACACAGATACAGACAAGGTCTGAGTGCTACCACGTAGTGATCGCAACGCCAGACACCAGAGAAATGACCAGCACCCAGTATATATACCATAGCGCTCACCAGCGCCACCCCTAAGTGCTGGACCAATGGAAGGTGGTGAAAATGTCAGCTGACCAGCTTGGTTAGCTGACTCTTCTCTGGCTGTCATTTAAAATCTGCCTCTCAGCGCGCGCGCGTGTCCTTCTGAACCTGTGTGGACTAGCAGTCCCAGCCACACCAGACATGTTTTGCAATGTATCCGCCGATTCGGGCGCGGGGGTCGCCGCACCGCTCTCCAAGCCAGCGGCGGCTTCCCCGCGTCCAACCACAATGTCAGTAGTATTGCCATGCGCGCAATCCGCCGCATCCAATGCGGACTCCACTGCTCTGCCCATGCGGCATGTGGCGGTTTCTTCGCGTTGTGCCGCCATGTTGGACGCGGAAACAGCCGCCTCACTCTGAGCACTTGCGGCGGCTTTTCCGCGTTTCCTCACACCCAGCTTTCACCTCCCCCCTACTTCCTCTGCCCGGTGAAGGTAGCCACAGGTGCCCGTTAGTATTAGATTTATTTATTTTTATTTATTTAAGTATTTATATAGCGCCAACATATTACACAGCACAAGTCGACCTTGTGTATAAGTCGACTCCAATATTCAACTCTCTTAAGCTGAATTTTTTTATTGACTCAAATATAAATCTACCTAGTAAAGTTAATGGCTGCACTTGGGGCTCAGGAGGGGTTAATGACTGCACTGCATAGAATATTGCAGCCATTAACCCCTCCTGCCTCTTAAGTGCATCCAATACCTCCTCCAGGCTCCCAAGTGCTGCAATTATTCACTCCCTTTTATGCAACCCAGTATTTCCCCCCTGCCCCTTTCCTTGTTAATTGTTGTGGCCAGGACTTTCAGACCAGTGTTTTATTGCATTTTCTTTCCTCAAAGTATCACTTACCACAGGGTAAATTGCTGCAAATGGGAATGCAACTATTAGTGCACACATAACTCAGTGTGCTCAGTGTTGCACGTGACTCGCATATAAGTCGATCCTTATACTTTTATGAAGTGAATCAGACCTAAATTTCTAGACTTATATTCGAGTATATACAGTATATTGTCTTGTCACTAACTGTCCCACATAGGGGCTCACAATCTAGTCCCTACCATAGTCATATATGTATGTATCATGTAATGCATGTATCATAGTCTAGTTTATTATATGACTATTTATTATAGTCATAGCCAATATAGGGTAAAGCCAATTAACGGACACGGGGAGAACATACAAACTCCTTGCAGATGTTGACCTGGCTTGGATTCGAACCAGGGAACCCAGCACTGCAAGGCGAGAGCGCTAACCACGACACCACAATGCCGCCCAAATTAGATAACAAGAAGTACCCTAAATATTTAGTAGCTTGAGGTGTCCCCAAGTATTAGGTAGCTAGAGATACCCACAGCTAAAGGGAGATGTCGTCAGTGGAATGCAGAGAGCCAGGTGAGTAACCTGTCATTTATGCTCTACTTTGGACTCTGTATAGGAAAGGAGGGAGGAAGGCACTGGCGGGGGGTAGTGAGCCATCTTTAATCATCAGGCACCTGTAGGCATGTGCCTACAGTGCCTTATGGTAAATCTGGCTCTGATTGACACCATGTCCATAACAGAACTGTAGTACAATGTGAGCCACCAGTTGAGAACTGTCATCGTTCTCCATTCTTTATCCCCTTTTTCACATGTATTCTACATCTATTTCTTTAGTTTACGGGAGTTTTTGGAAGGGTCCTTCCTCCCTCTACCTGGGATCATGTTCTGGATAAAAATAGTTTAGTTAATTTAACTTAACACAGCATTGGGCTGCCAATACTTTTCTACAGACTAAAACAACCCTTATGGTAGACTTTGGCACCCACTCAATCGCTATTTACCTAGATGGTTGCAAGTGACACAAGCTATGCAGATTCATTAAAAGGTGTATGGTGATTTTGGATCCTATCCATGCAGATCCCATGTGGGCTCAACATATCTCTGAAACCAGTGAAGATTGTAATAAGTTATTGCACAACGTTGGCTCTTGAGGGCAGTTATGTTGTTTATTGCATATTGTTTGGCCAACTTAAATGATTCATTATTCTGTGTTTCTGTTCATTGACAATAAATACAATGTTTGGAAAACAATTTGGTGGATGTGCAGCTGCAGTTACGGTATGTGCCCACACCTACTGTAAATCTTTTTTTTTATTATGAAATCGAGGCTGTCTTGAACTCAGTAAATATGCTTTCTTGCTGTAGTTGTGTTCATATACTGTAGTTACAATAGCACCAATTCTAATCCAGTAACCTTTCAATAACCCTACTTAATTTCAATTTGACCCAGGCAAGAAATTACAACTTTTACCATCTAATACCATATAAGCTTTAGTATATCTTGTTCTGGGTTGCTGGACCGCTTATATTCTCTACTGTCCTCCACTGTTCACCAACCACATTTAAGCAAGATTTCTCTCAAAATAATGTTTTGGGCTTTTTTAATGACTGTACTGATGGTTCTTTCGGTCTCTATTTGGGGCACAAATAGAGACAAACATACTTTATTAATAAGACCTTATAAACATGCTCAACAAAAGTCTTTTAAATGCACAATTATCAAACAAATGTTGTTGTTGAAACAAGTTGAAACAACCAAAAAAAGTTGTTTGCTATTCTTCAAACAACTGATAAGACACAGCTCAAGTCAATCCAACAGTTGGATTGACGTCTTTTCAGTCTTATCAGTTGTTTGAACAATAGCAAACAACTTTATTTGGGTTGTTTCAACTTGTTTCACAACAAAAGTTGTTTGATAATTGCCCTGCATAAAAGACCGCTGTTGAGTGTGTGTATGGGGCTTCAGCTTGACTATCAATGTGTTATATATGTTGGCAAAACCAATGAATGCAGATTGTGATCTTCCTATTCACAAGATTCGGGGAGACAAAAGTTGCCTTGCCTAATGCACCAAAATGTCCAGAAACGGCCCTGGTGGCTGGTCTCATTAAGCACAAAAAGTTAGGTTAAATCTGGGAAAATGGGAATATACATAGTGATAAAATCCCTGCAGATGCTCTAACTCATCCGCAGTCTACAAGAAATGGAAGAACATTTTACTTTAAATATGTTCATACAAGCCACAAAAGATATGCCTGTGTATGGGCAGAATTAGTGAATGTTGCAGAAGGTACACAATAACGGCAAGCTTAGTAGGTGTAGTGTGGCTTTAAACAGGAAGAGCTGGGTGGGTAGAGAAGCACTGGAGGGGAACTGTTAATATTGAGAGGGGAACTGTTGAAACCAGGTGCTACTCTGAGCGGTGGTGGTTGTGGAAGGATAATCACTGTTTCTGGGGAAACCCATTAACAGCGATTTATATATATATATATATGTATCAGGGATTACCCACAGGTATGAAAATGACACACCAAAACACGCATATAGCAACGGCACCAAAGACTCTACCTGTGCAAATAGGATACTACCTGCAAAATATTGTCAGTGGAACTTGTAAAAATGCTGCCTTTACAGTATAATTAAACTCCCAAAATATAAAGCACTGATTTAACTTATAGTTTAGGTCAAAACACATCTAGTAAGCCCCCTTCTATTAACGGTGAACCAGTGATGGGATTATGCCATACTGAAGAGAGAGCAGTGCTGATGTTTCTATTGAAGGGACTTTACCTTGACAGCAATTCTTGTTTGTGGTTAATGAGTGCTGGTTGCTTGTGGAGTTTAAGAAGGATATGGTTACACTCAGTGATTTGGCCACTGACCCATTGGGCCTGATTTACTAAAACATCTCTAGAGATCTTAAGCAGCTCCAGTGGGGATGCCATGAGTGACCCATAAAGCCTAGAGAGGATTAACTAACAATTGTCTACAAATAAGTAGTCAGGATTTGCCATGACCACCAATAGGTGCACCTATTTATTACTACCGGTATTTTGTATTATATTATATTGTAGTCTTCAGGCCCCTTTAAATCCAGTGCAGCGTGTCATGTATCGTCATCCTGGTTATATATAGCACATCTTCAATCCACCCTTATTTTCCAGCCTCTGTTCTAATGTCCATGTAGTATTACACCCCCATTACGTGTAGCCATGTGCTTACACAACCCTGTAAGGCCAAGCATCCCACGGAGTAAGAACAAAGTGACATCCAGCAAGCAAACTTTGTCAGCCAACTTACATCAATTGATTATCACCGTCAGCGTCAATTGTACAGAGTTCAGTAAGGGCTGGTACTCACGTGCCCTGCTTGTTAACAGGAATCTGGCCGCATCATCTTTGCATCATCCTAGCCGAGCAACGGGCTGGAGGAGCGGTATCGTATTCACGCCGCTTGGCGTAACTCCGGAGCGAGGCGGCAAGGGAAGAGGGGCGGAGGCTTAGAGGGTGAATCGATGCAGCCGAAGGATAGCAGGATGACGTCACCACCCACGTGACGCTTTTCGCCAATAGGCTTCTTCAGACGTGTGTGCACGTAATGGGAGTCATACACCTCTTATAGCTGAGCACGCCCCCATACTTATCAGATACCATACGTATCATTGTTGCATCTCAAATATTCACAACACCATCTAGTGTCCATTGTTGAAACTGCAGGGGAAATCTCTTTTATAGGAAAACCTTTAAGTTCATATCAGAGTTTAGCCCATGTGGCTGCATAGAGTTGCATCTATAAATCCAGAAAGACTCTTTTTTCAAAAGCTGCTGATCAAAGTCTCCCCGTCTAGGGCTAATGTTCAGCTTATAATTTCCTTTAGCTTTTAGGAAAATCTATATCATATCGCAACTACATTTTAATTGATAGATTACTTTTTCAGTGGCACAGTCTATGTAGTCATTAATCCTAAATACAGTAGAGCCATCATAATTGGGAAAAGTATCACCTTTTTCCATATAGGGACACATTAAGCAATCACAGCATCGAAACATCCCTTTACGAATTCTTTTAGCTACTCCTGGGGTATTCTTATGTTTAAATTCACTGCTCACGAGCACGTCCGAAAGGTTCCTGCCCCTCCTTGCTGCAATATGTGGGTAGTCACCCACCAAACCTTTTATAATGTGGTCCCTACATAGCAAATGCCAGTGTTTGGCCAAAACCTCTCTTATTTCGTTATAATGAGATCCATATGTGGTCACAAATCGGACCACCCCTGAATCTTTCAGCTGATTGTCAAATGACCTTTTGATCAGTAAATCTGATCGCCTTTTTGCCAAGGCCTTATAATAGGCCCTATTAATTATATGTTTTGGATAACCCCTAGCTAGAAGCCTTGCTTTGAGGTCCTCTGCTTCCATTTTAAAATCATCAATTTGACTGCAATTGTGTCGCAATCGCATGAACTGACCGGTAGGTACAGCCCATTTTTGCGATGGTAAATGCACGCTTTTAGCTGACAGCAAGGTATTACCGTCAGTTTCCTTGCGAAACGTGCTCGCAACCAGATCACCCCCCAGTTTTTTAATTTTCAAATCAAGAAAGGAAATTTCCGTTTGGCTGTAAGTATACGTTAGAAATATGTTTCTGCTGTTATTATTTAAATCCTCAAAAAATTGATGTAATTGGGGTTCAGTGCCCTTCCAGACGACAAAAATGTCATCCACATACCTCAACCAGAGGGCGACGTGTTCCCGGTACCCACGCACGCCCCTAACCACAGTCTCCTCCCAGAAACCCAGGTGTAGGCATGCGTAGGACGGGGAACACGCCGCCCCCATGGCTACACCCCTCTTTTGTCTATACAGTTCACCTTTAAATTCAAAATAATTATTATTGAGGATAAGCTTCATCATATCCAACACATACTCAACATGTCCCTGTTGATCTCTATATTTCCTTTCTAAATAATAGTTCAAGGCCTCCAAGCCTTTTTCATGTGGAATGGACGTAAAAAGAGACTCTACGTCCAAACCAACCAAAAGCCAATGATCCTCCACATGAATACCGCCAATTTCCGCCAGCACAGCCTTGGTGTCCATTACAAATGAGGGCAGTTTTTGGACAATATCTTTAATCTTTTGTTCGACAAACTGAGCCACCTTCTCAAGAGGGCCATTGTTCCCCGATAAAATTGGACGGCCAGGGGGGTTTTGAATATGAGTTTTTGGTAGTATGTAGAAAGTCGGGATAGTGTAGACATCTATCTTCAAAAATTTCATTTCCCTTTCCAACAGGATACCATCTAAATATCCCCATATAATTTTGTCATTAATTTTCTCTATAAGCTCCTTAAAGGGGTTATTACGTATCCTCTCATAAGTAGCTCTATCACTTAGTAATCGTTTTACCTCCATCTCATACATATCCTTACTCATAACGACTATATTCCCCCCTTATCACTTCTTTGTGTGTGTAGGTAGTGGAGCACTCCTCTGTATCCAGTAATAGGATGTGCCACGGTATGTCCAGCTGCACTCCAGATTGTTCAATAGTAGAAACCACGATAGCCGGCACCATCCATAGGTATATGCTCTTTTATTTGCTCAGAAAAGCATTACAGCAATCAAGGCAACGTTTCAGGGCAGCCGCCCCTTTATCAAGCTATGCTGTGAATGTACAAATGCATAATGATCTTAGATCTCTATTTATACCCCAGTACTGCAGTCCTCAGCCAATCATATCACATTTTATAGTCATCTGACCCATCTCAAAGGTACCACCTCTTGCGGACCTGATAGGGAACTTACATGCTGAGGCTGCTATTGGAGGATTCAAACCTCCATTCTACCCACATCACCCACCTCACCAACGGCCGCAGCCACTGGACACACCCCTTTAGTGCTAGGTCATTACGGCCGGTCCCTCCCAACAGGCCGCCGCAACGGCGGACCTGATGGGGAACCCATCCGTATGACGCACAAGGCGGAACAAAGTTCCGCCTCCTGCGTCTCCCCAGCAACCGCAGACGCCGGCGGCGAGATCCTACGCTAACATTTATATGGGAGTTTATGAGGATATGTTTGTTTATTCTAGTGAGCTATTTCAAAAATATGCGATTCAATGGTTTCGGTATATTGATGATGTTTTTTGCGTGTGGACGGGGCCACATTCGACCCTACTTGAGTTTACTGATGAGTTGATGCAGAGATGTCCTGAGATCAGACTCACCGTACATAGTTCTCCGGAAAGGATCAGTTATTTAGACACATTGGTTATGTGCAGGGATGGCAGGCTGGTCACGGATCTCTATGTTAAGCCCACGGATGTGAACTCCCTGTTACATTTTGGGAGTTTCCATCCGTGGGCTACTAGGAGGTCTGTCCCAGTGGGACAATTTCAGAGAATTTATAGAATAGTTGACGATGAGGGGGTTAAGACACAGAGGATAGATGAGATGCAAGAAAAATTTATTTCAAGAGGTTATCCTGTTGATGTTGTCAAAGGGGCGAGATCTAGAATTACGGGTAGTAATGGCGGGGCTGGTGTCCAACGTAGGGATGTCAGAGAGAGAATACCATTTGTAACAAAATATAATACTAAGAGTAATGATATAGCTAAAATTATTAAAAAACATTGGTATTTACTCTCTGACAGTTTCCCAAATATTATACAGTTTAAAAATCCCCCACTTATCTCCTATAAAAGGGCCCCAAATCTGCGAGACCATTTGGTACGAGCAGATTCTCATCCGCAGGGTCAGTCAAGATCTAATCGCAGAGGCACGTTTCCATGTATGAATTGCGTTCATTGCAATTCTGTGATTAGGGGTGATCAGATTGAACACCCTCATAGAGGAACAAAATTCAAAATACGTGATTGTTTTACGTGTGATTCTAGCTATGTTGTATATGCTTTGAAATGCCCTTGTGGCCTATTATATGTGGGTCAAACCACACAGAAAATCAAAACACGTCTTTCATCCCATAAACATGCGATTAGGGAATCTTTGACTGACCAGGCGGTAGCTTACCATTTTCAAATGGCCAAACACCATGTGAGTCAATTGAGATTCATGATTATTGAACAGGTTGGGCCTCTTAGGAGAGGAGGTGATAGATTAAAGAAATTACTGTACAGAGAGGCATTTTGGATCAAAAGGCTGGACACAATGGAACCGCGGGGTTTGAATAGAGAGTTAGATTTGTTACCATTTATTTAATATCATTTGTGCCCGTTTTGTTCCATTGTGTCCAGCGTCTATTTAGATCCAAAATACGATATCATTATCTATGGTGTGGCGTCTGGTTTTAGATTCCATGTTATGTATATACATATGAAGTAGGATATTGAGATCTCTCATGCAATAATGGTATGGGATATGCCTATCTCTGTCATGAAGGACTGAAGATATATAGATCCTACTGTGATTTAATTGGACATCTGCCCTGTAATATAACTCTGTGGTCTTTTAGAATATGGCTATATATAGATGCTACCTTCCCTTTAATTCAGTTGCGCTTTACCCTGGAAATATGAGATTACCGTATGTTAGTCAGAGTGTTATGTTTACCCTGGATACAGCGCTATATGGGGAGGTTTCCTCCCATTGGTGGCGGCTATGGACACTCCCTTTGTTTACATCTCGCAGCGCGGGCGGCGAGTCTCGCCGCCGGCGTCTGCGGTTGCTGGGGAGACGCAGGAGGCGGAACTTTGTTCCGCCTTGTGCGTCATACGGATGGGTTCCCCATCAGGTCCGCCGTTGCGGCGGCCTGTTGGGAGGGACCGGCCGTAATGACCTAGCACTAAAGGGGTGTGTCCAGTGGCTGCGGCCGTTGGTGAGGTGGGTGATGTGGGTAGAATGGAGGTTTGAATCCTCCAATAGCAGCCTCAGCATGTAAGTTCCCTATCAGGTCCGCAAGAGGTGGTACCTTTGAGATGGGTCAGATGACTATAAAATGTGATATGATTGGCTGAGGACTGCAGTACTGGGGTATAAATAGAGATCTAAGATCATTATGCATTTGTACATTCACAGCATAGCTTGATAAAGGGGCGGCTGCCCTGAAACGTTGCCTTGATTGCTGTAATGCTTTTCTGAGCAAATAAAAGAGCATATACCTATGGATGGTGCCGGCTATCGTGGTTTCCCCTTATCACTTCTTTTAATTTCAATTTCTTTGTTTTTCTGCAGCTCTTCCAAAGCTTTTCTTTCTGCGCTACTTAAGTTGTCAGATCCAGTTTTAACTTTCCAATTAATCGATTTTAAATCTTCTGCAACCAAATCCATAAACATGGACATATATTTATTACTGCTTAATGGTGGCATAAAAATAGATTTTGGACGTAAACTAGTATGCAGAACAGGGGGTGATTAACCATGTTCCACCTCATAGAGAAGGTCGCTCAGGTCCATATTATCAATCTCATCCAATTCCACACTTACTTGGTCATTTGGCGTATTGGCGGCATTCTCTTTTTTTTTTCCTCTTCTTCTTCTTTCTCTTCTTCTTCTTCTTCTTCTTCTTTTTGTTTGCTAATTTCAAGGACCACTATTGCAAAAAAAGTAGGCAGTTAAAATCTGACAACTTCGACTAGTTTTGAGCCAGACCATCTCCTCATGGGGGATTCTAAGGCAGGGGACACACTTGACTGTTTTCGTGCGCGTTTTCTGCACAGAAAAACTGAGAACTCATGTTAATCAATGGGCTAGTACACACTTAATATGTTGTTCGCGCGCAGAAAAAAACTGACATTCTGCATCCTGATTCTGCACATTTTGTCAGTTTTCTCTATCAACTACATCAGCTGCTGTGAAAAAACGCGCGCGTTTTCCTGCATAGAAACACACTTGGTGTGCAGAAAAGGTATGCAGGAAAACGCGCGCAGAAAACTGAAAGACAAGTGTGTTCCCTGCCTGAGGGTTTTCTTTGTTTTCAACAGCATTTCCTGAACAGCAATTTAAAGAGAAACTCCAACCAAGAATTGAACTTTATCCCAATCAGTAGCTGATACCCCCTTTTACATGAAAAATATATTGCTTTTCACAAACAGACCATCAGGGGGTGCTGTATGACTGATTTTGTGCTGAAACCCCTCCCACAAGAAGCTCTGAGTACCGCGGTACTCTGGGCAAACTGCCACAATGTAACAAGGTTCACAGACAGGAATTAGCTGTTTACAGCTGTCTCTAACAGCCAAAACAGCTAGCAGCAGCTACATAACCTGCCCACAGTAAAAATGTCACCATGTAATAAATGTCAGAATGTAAATCGGGGAGAGGAAATATTTTACAATGAGCAAACACTGACTAAACCATTTATACATGATTATTGTAAAAATGAAGCACTTTTTTTATTACATTATTTTTACTGGAGTTCCTCTTTAACTGCCAAAATAATACGATTTCAGCCAGCCTCCCTACTCACTTGCACACTGCTTTGTCAGTTAGACTTTGCAACTGCTGTTCAGGAAATGTTGTTGAAAACAAAGAAAACCCTGAGAATCCCCCGTGAGGAGATGGACTGGCCCAAAACCTGTCGGTTCTGTCAGATTTTAACTACCTACTTTTTTTTTTTGCAATAGTGGTCCTTTAATAACAGAAACCCCTTTAATGTTTTAATAATAATAGCAGATCATTAACAAAATCCAGTCTAGGTTTGCTCAGTCAGTATGCTGGGAGATTTCTGGTGATGTCTAATTAAATCAGGCACACTGTGTAAAATAAGCATGGGCATTATCTAGTTCATTGAAACAAAACATATATCTGCATATAAGAGAGAGAATTCTGTTAAACTGGCAGAAGAGACAACATAAATTAAACAAATGTAGTTGCAAAATAAGATGATAAGAAAAACAAAAGTTTGCTTTCCTAAAACAGAAAGAATTTGCGATAATTCAGGTTAGAGTGAGCTTGAGATGTCTCCCAGGCACCACTGCTGAATATATGCAAATTAACCATTGTACCCTTAGAAGCTAAACACACCTCCAGATCCGCTGGAATGCAATGATGTGTCAGCTTGTTAATATGTACAGAGCCATAATAATCCAACATGCATACAGACTGTTTCGGATTGTTTGATCCTCATCAGTGCATGGCATGGATTAATTTGGCTCTATGGTGTAGGGCTTGTAAATCCGAGAGGCACAGACTAACCAGCAAGCTCATGGTGACCCAGAACTCATTGGAGTGTGTAAGGGACTACAATGGTCCTAAAAGCCCCCTTACTAAGATGTTAAGAAAAACAAAAGTTTGCTTTCCTAAAACAGAAAGAATTTGCGATAATTCAGGTTGGAGTGAGCTCGAGATGTCTCCCAGGCACCACTGCTGAATATATGCAAATTAACCATTGTACCCTTAGAAGCTAAACACACCTCCAGAACCGCTGGAATGCAATGATGTGTCAGCTTGTTAATATGTACAGAGCCATAATAATCCAACATGCATACAGACTGTTTCGGATTGTTTGATCCTCATCAGTGCATGGCATGGATTAATTTGGCTCTATGGAGTAGGGCTTGTAAATCCGAGAGGCACAGACTAACCAGCAAGCTCATGGTGACCCAGAACTCATTGGGGTGTGTAAGGGACTACAATGGTCCTGAAAGCCCCCTTACTAAGATGTTAAGAAAAACAAAAGTTACTTGACTGAGGTGAAAAGGAGGATTGGCTCTGCTCCTGACATTCCCTCACTAAATTACTTGACCCATCAGTCTTTCTCACTTGTCTTTGAACTATTTAATGCCAGGTGTTTGGATCAGTTGCCAATGCCTAAATACCTGGTTTGATGCCAGAAGGTCTCTCGTCTCACTTGCAAATGTCTCTGAACCTAAGAAAGGGCATCCAACACATCTGGTTTTGGTGACAAGCTTGTCACAGAGGATATCTTTGGCATGTGGCCACCGTCTATGTGCCGCTCATGTGCAAGCCAACTGAGGTGTCGCTGGCTTAGCAGTGAGAACATGCTGGTCATGCTTGAATAAGTCAGCTCATGATGCAGAATAGGACCTGTGGTATGATGCAGAATATAGTACAGTTATTCCAATACCAATATATATATATATATATATATATATATATATTTTTTTTTTTTTTATTTTTTTTTTTTTTTTTTGGTATTGGAATAATTGTACTATATTCTGTATATATATATATATATATATATATATATATACATATATATATATATATATATATATATATATATATATACAGTATATATCATCAATACGTTACCAGACAACTCTCCGAGTGTCACATAGGTGTAGCTTGATTTTATCAGTTTGGAATTAATAAGAGTAGCATGGTGGTCTTGCTCCTGGTTTCCTCCCACATCCACAAAACATGCCACTGGCAGTAGATTAACTGGCTTCCCCCAAATCAAGACAATGATGGTGCATTGGATTTAGAACTCTTTTGAGCGTCAGGCATTGGCATTTATTGTTCAATGTACGCTGTAAAACACTGCAAAAAATGTGGTGGTGCTTCATACTGTATGTTCCTAATACTACAAATATGGTCAAATATGGTCAAGGTAAAGCATCTATAAAAAAATATTTTTAATATTTTATAAAATTAAAAAAGACAAACTGTAATATATTTCTGTATTTAAGTCAATAAATAAAACAGCAATAAATAATACAGTTCTGCACATTCCCTTTACCCCCTACCTCCCACAGGGTACTTTAAATCCTGAGTACTTTCTAAAAGCATAACTGAGCATTGTACCCCTGGTCAGCGACTACATATGATGTCAGAAGTGGCCATCCTTGGACTGCACACCCACCAACACACTCCTTCTCCCAGCCACAGACTCACCACCCTACCATTCATTCCAACCACACACATACTGCTAGCACTAAGTTCTGTCAAGATATGTATTGACCTTTCGCTATATCTGCATATAAACTCTGTGTCAGCGAATAAGTTTGCTTAAAGTCACTATTAGCAACAATCAAAGCGATCTTCCAGTTGCAGCACATTCTTGCTCTCAGGGACACATCTTAAGTGACCTTCAGGTTAGTGTACTTATGGGTGACTTCAAAACCACAGAGTGAAAAAGTGATGTGGGAAACAAAATGTGTACAAAGGTTTTTACTTTGAACTTAATGAACACATCACTCTACTGTATCTGTCCTGCTTAACTACATTATCAGAGTGAATCCTGGATATAGCATTTTTTTAGTACAGTTCAGACTTTCCAACATATAAGAAAAATTCTCAGGAGGTTTATCTACATATCATAAATAACAACATTTAATGTTTAGAAAAACATCTCATGCACTTTTCTTGTGAACAATTGTATTTAATTTACCTTAAAGGATACCAGACCTGAATAAAGTAGAAGAAACGGGGGGAATAGGCATATACTGGCAGCTGTTTTGATGCCCACGGTTCCTTCCGCTCTCCTCTCTGCCCCTCTGATCCTAACTAAATGCCCCCTGCAGTTTCTTCCCGGTAGGATGCATGCAGCTGGGTCAGCGCCTGCACACTAATGCCTGACTCCGGTGACCTGGAAGAGACTGCCGAGCGGCATTTAGTTAGGATTGGAGGGGCCAAGAGGAAAATGGGGGGGGGGGGGGGGGTAGGTATCAGGACAGCTGCCAGTACATGCCTGCTCCCCCGTTTCTCCTACTTTATTCGGCTCTAGTATCCCATATATTAGCAAAAAAAAACTCTTACTGTCGTTCAAATGTATATAAGTTATGTTTTTAAGGTTATGTTCAGTACTCAGGATGGAAGGCTATTATCCTGTCCCCATGTGGGGATTGGCTGATGCCTGATAAGAGTAGTTTCTGGTTCCATGAGAGTCAATGCTAAAAATAGGCCTAGCTAAAAAACACAGTACTATATCCCACACTGTATACTTACCATAAGCTCTTTATTAATGTTGAAATACAGTAATTAAAAACAAATTAAGACAAAGGACAGACTTAACTTCCCTGGCGGTAATCCCGAGCTACATTTGGGCTAGCAGCTGGGAGCTCTACGCAGAGTATCGCGTGCAGCGGGAGCTTTTACTCACCTCCCGGGGGATCCAGACGTTGGTAGCCGTTCTCCTTCCTGTCCTCCGAGGCTCTGAATCGCCACCATTGATCTCACCACAGAGTTACAGTGCCACCCGGAGGACGGAAGTAAAATTGCAGCGCTGGAGCCCAGGGAGATGAGTGCTGGGGCTTCTGCAGGCATTCTGATGGAATGATTTTTTCCTGATTTTAGGGTCTGAAATGTTTTAAAAAGACCCTCAAATCTGGAAATAATCATACCGCCAGGGGGGTTTAATGTAACACAGGTTTATTACTGTATAAACAATGCTCAAAAGTAGATTTATGCATTTTGCAATGCCAGGACTTTTTTCTGGTTGCTTGAGACTTCTGGTTAACTGAGTTCTGGATAACGGGGGCCTTACTGTACTATATACTAAAAATGTGCTCTGTGAAGCTTTTTAATTTAGCCAAGAAATGGTATCATCCTTATTCAAAACTTTTTGATGACTGGAGCTTTTATATTGGTTGCTAGGTGATGCGGGTGAGTGTAACAAAGACAGAAAATGTGCTTTTATCATAGAAACAATGTTCTCAGCCTAGTGTTTACATTATTTCTAAAGAAAAATGTCAGATTTCTCACTACAAAGGTACGTGATTCTGAAATGTTATACACTTCTGTTGAATTAGGTGTGGCTGTTCATCCACCGTTACCCACACACTGTCAGGTACATGAGCCACAGAGAGGTTACACCAACCATCCTTACCTGTGTAATCGCTGAAGTATGTCAGCATGCATGTCTAACTGCACACAATGAGTTTGTTATGTGGGTGTTATTGACAAAAGTGGGGAGAATTCTTATATAACAAGAAAGGAAAGTGAAATTAGGAAGTAGATAGCGTGTGGGAGAGATTTATGTCTTTGTGTGTGATTATAGGCAGACTTTTTTAGATGCAGTGATTTCTGATCTCTACATGCACATTGCCCTTAGGAGGAAGGAGGTAAAATGTTTCGAAAGGGGTTTTCTAGTTCCTATTATGCTAGAAGTATTTCTTCCACTGTTACACCCTTCAGTAATGGCTTGTAGTAGGCAGATATCCTTCCTAGCAAGAAGCATCTGTTCTAAGAATTTCCTTTGCAGCTTTAAATACTTATTATTAAATACTTAATATATTTATTTTGTTTATAAAGCGCCAACCAATTACACAGCACAGAACAATAAATAGGGTTACAGATAACAAAAAATAAATGTGACAGGCAGCACAACGTAATACAAGAATACAAAGTACAAGATCACACAATGGACTGATGGTCCTAGAGACCTAGTAATTCAAGTCAGTCAGTGGGAAGGGTGCAAGATGGTAAGGGTGCATGATCAAGTAGGATACACTGGGGAGAAGGACCCTGCCAAAGGCTTACAATCAAGAGAGGGGGGATAGGGACACACTAGGTAGGGGACCACTGAATGGGTATTCAGCAGAGAGGATTAAAGCATTGTTGAAGCACGGTAGGTTAGCATGAAGAGGTATGTTTTAAAGGCTTGCTTGAAGGTGTTGAAGGAGGGGGAAAACTTGATGGGGGTGGAAGGGAGTTTCAGTGAGTGGGTGCAGCTCTGGAGAAGTCTTGGAGTCACGCTTGGGAGTGGGTAATGTGTGTGACGGTCAGACGCAGGTTGTTAGAAGATCAGAGAATGCCGCCGGGAGTGTATCTGTGGACAGGTTCAGATATGTAGGACAAGTCTTGTGGGTGGATTTGTAGGCCAGACACATAATCTTTAAGCTGATACTGGAGCAGATGGGAAGCCAGTGGAGGGATTTACAGAGAGGAGACTTGGAGGAGGAGCGATGGAAAGAATGGGAGAATATGGTTCAAAGGGAGGCTTGACAGAAGGGTGTTGCAGTAGCTGAGGTGGGAGATAATGAAGGGATGATGTGAGAAAGAGTGGAGGAGCCGCTGCCATGAGCTAGCGGCAGGCGGCTCCTTCTGCGCATAATGAGCCTGCACACGGAGAGGCAGCCGCCTCCTCTCGGTATGAGGCAGCTGTCTCCGTGCAGGGCTCAGCGGAGTGCGGAGAAACCGCCGCGTTGGACGTGGCGGTTAGCGCGCATACCCCCGCTGCGGAGACAACGCAGAGCGGGGCTGCCGTGGCTGGGACTCGTAGTCCCTCTAGTTTCAGAGTGACGCGCGCGCGCGCACTCAGGCAGGGAATTTATGGCAGCCAGAAAGGAGTCAGCTGACCATGGCTCCACTCGTCATTGGCCCAGCACTTAGGGAGGTGCTGGGGGGAGACCTGTGTATATATACCACGGGTTGTTCACTTGCTCATTGTCTGGCGTGCGATCACATATGTGGGAGCACCCAGATCCGTAGTCAGATCCGCAAGTGTGCCGGGACCAGCTGGAGCTGTAATCCAACACTTAGCTAGATTCTGTTGATAGCTAAAGTACTAGTTTGATTGTGATTATCTGTTATGACTTTTTGCCTGCCTGACCAGTGGTGCTCAGCAGAGCTCGAATATTCGAGTAGCTCGAATATTCAAGCTCTTTTTCAGCTATTCGAGCTCGGTATTCGAGCTCCGAATAGCTGCAGCTATTCGAATGGGCTATTCGAGTAAACGCGAATAGCCCATTCACTATTCGAGCTATTCGAGCAAACGGCGCTATTCGAGCTCGAATACCGAGCTCGAATAGCGTCATAGCCCAGATTGATGTCCTTAGAGCCAATCAGAGGGCTCCCAGGCCCTCTGACGGCAGCCAATCACAGAGGGGGACCCTGGCCAGCCCCTACCCTATAAATAGCGGCCGCCATGTTCCGTTTCTCCGTCCTTGCCTGAGACTTGCATAGAGAGAGAGTTGCTCCTTTGTGCTTTGGCTTAGCAAGAGCTCTATTGTGGTCATTTACCTAGCGTTTTTGTTCACATACACCTCCTATACACACCTATATTGTTGTTAGTTAGATAGACATTGTATTTTAGTTAGTAGCTTTTGTGTTACATAGAGACAGGCCAGCTGCTGCAGGCAAGCTTACAGCTTTAGGCCTCAGGGCCTGCCTGTGTGGGCAGCTGTCCTCCTGTCCTCTGTTAGTTTATTTCTCATTAGTATTAGACAGTATTAGATAGTATTAGACAGTATTTCTGCTGTCCTTTACTACTTAGTGATTGTATTTTGTATTGTAGTTATATACTGTAACTGTACTAGGACACTCACTGTCACTGTTCATAGGCTACTAGCTCCTGCGTGTGCTTGCACTCACTGTCTGTGTACACACACTCTATTTCCTTCTGAATAGTTATATACTGTAACTGTACTAGGACACTCACTGTCACTGTTCATAGGCTACTAGCTCCTGCGTGTGCTTGCACTCACTGTCTGTGTGCACACACTCTATTTCCTTCTGAATAGTTATATACTGTAACTGTACTAGGACACTCACTGACTGTCACTGTTCATAGGCTACTAGCTCCTGCGTGTGCGTGCACTCACTGTCTGTGTACTGTACACACACTCTATTTCCTTCTGAATAGTTATATACTGTAACTGTACTAGGACACTCACTGACTGTCACTGTTCATAGGCTACTAGCTCCTGCGTGTGCGTGCACTCACTGTCTGTGTACTGTACACACACTCTATTTCCTTCTGAATAGTTATATACTGTAACTGTACTAGGACACTCACTGACTGTCACTGTTCATAGGCTAGCTCCTGCGTGTGCGTGCACTCACTCACTGTGTACTGTACACACACTCTATTTCCTTCTGAATAGTTATATACTGTAACTGTACTAGGACACTCACTGACTGTCACTGTTCAAAGGCTAGCTCCTGCGTGTGCGTGCACTCACTCACTGTCTGTGTACTGTACACACACTCTATTTCCTTCTGAATAGTTATATACTGTAACTGTACTAGGACACTCACTGACTGTCACTGTTCATAGGCTAGCTCCTGCGTGTGCGTGCACTCACTGTCTGTGTACTGTACACACACTCTATTTCCTTCTGAATAGTTATATACTGTAACTATACTAGGACACTCACTGACTGTCACTGTTCATAGGCTAGCTCCTGCGTGTGCGTGCACTCACTCACTGTCTGTGTACTGTACACACACTCTATTTCCTTCTGAATAGTTATATACTGTAACTGTACTAGGACACTCACTGACTGTCACTGTTCATAGGCTAGCTCCTGCGTGTGCGTGCACTCACTCACTGTCTGTGTACTGTACACACACACTCTATTACCTTCTGAAGAGTTATATACTGTAACTGTACTAGGACACTCACTGACTGTCACTGTTCATAGGCTAGCTCCTGCGTGTGCGTGCACTCACTGTCTGTGTACTGTACACACACTCTATTTCCTTCTGAATAGTTATATACTGTAACTGTACTAGGGCACTCACTGACTGTCACTGTTCATAGGCTACTAGCTCCTGCGTGTGCGTGCACTCACTGTCTGTGTACTGTACACACACTCTATTTCCTTCTGAATAGTTATATACTGTAACTGTACTAGGACACTCACTGACTGTCACTGTTCATAGGCTAGCTCCTGCGTGTGCGTGCACTCACTGTCTGTGTACTGTACACACACTCTATTTCCTTCTGAATAGTTATATACTGTAACTGTACTAGGACACTCACTGACTGTCACTGTTCATAGGCTAGCTCCTGCGTGTGCGTGCACTCACTCACTGTCTGTGTACTGTACACACACTCTATTTCCTTCTGAATAGTTATATACTGTAACTGTACTAGGACACTCACTGACTGTCACTGTTCATAGGCTAGCTCCTGCGTGTCCGTGCACTCACTCACTGTCTGTGTACTGTACACACACTCTATTACCTTCTGAATAGTTATATACTGTAACTGTACTAGGACACTCACTGACTGTCACTGTTCATAGGCTAGCTCCTGCGTGTGCGTGCACTCACTGTCTGTGTACTGTACACACACTCTATTTCCTTCTGAATAGTTATATACTGTAACTGTACTAGGACACTCAATGACTGTCACTGTTCATAGGCTACTAGCTCCTGCGTGTGCGTGCACTCACTGTCTGTGTACTGTACACACACTCTATTTCCTTCTGAATAGTTATATACTGTAACTGTACTAGGACACTCACTGACTGTCACTGTTCATAGGCTACTAGCTCCTGCGTGTGCGTGCACTCACTGTCTGTGTACTGTACACACACTCTATTTCCTTCTGAATAGTTATATACTGTAACTGTACTAGGACACTCACTGACTGTCACTGTTCATAGGCTAGCTCCTGCGTGTGCGTGCACTCACTCACTGTCTGTGTACTGTACACACACTCTATTACCTTCTGAATAGTTATATACTGTAACTGTACTAGGACACTCACTGACTGTCACTGTTCATAGGCTACTAGCTCCTGCGTGTGCGTGCACTCACTGTCTGTGTACTGTACACACACTCTATTTCCTTCTGAATAGTTATATACTGTAACTGTACTAGGACACTCACTGACTGTCACTGTTCATAGGCTACTAGCTCCTGCGTGTGCGGGCACTCACTGTCTGTGTACTGTACACACACTCTATTTCCTTCTGAATAGTTATATACTGTAACTGTACTAGGACACTCACTGACTGTCACTGTTCATAGGCTAGCTCCTGCGTGTGCGTGCACTCACTCACTGTCTGTGTACTGTACACACACTCTATTTCCTTCTGAATAGTTATATACTGTAACTGTACTAGGACACTCACTGACTGTCACTGTTCATAGGCTAGCTCCTGCGTGTGCGTGCACTCACTCACTGTCTGTGTACTGTACACACACTCTATTTCCTTCTGAATAGTTATATACTGTAACTGTACTAGGACACTCACTGACTGTCACTGTTCATAGGCTAGCTCCTGCGTGTGCGTGCACTCACTCACTGTCTGTGTACTGTACACACACTCTATTTCCTTCTGAATAGTTATATACTGTAACTGTACTAGGACACTCACTGACTGTCACTGTTCATAGGCTAGCTCCTGCGTGTGCGTGCACTCACTCACTGTCTGTGTACTGTACACACACTCTATTTCCTTCTGAATAGTTATATACTGTAACTGTACTAGGACACTCACTGACTGTCACTGTTCATAGGCTAGCTCCTGCGTGTGCGTGCACTCACTCACTGTCTGTGTACTGTACACACACTCTATTTCCTTCTGAATAGTTATATACTGTAACTGTACTAGGACACTCACTGACTGTCACTGTTCATAGGCTAGCTCCTGCGTGTGCGTGCACTCACTCACTGTCTGTGTACTGTACACACACTCTATTTCCTTCTGAATAGTTATATACTGTAACTGTACTAGGACACTCACTGACTGTCACTGTTCATAGGCTAGCTCCTGCGTGTGCGTGCACTCACTGTCTGTGTACTGTACACACACTCTATTTCCTTCTGAATAGTTATATACTGTAACTGTACTAGGACACTCACTGTCACTGTTCATAGGCTACTAGCTCCTGCGTGTGTGTGTGCACTCACTGTCTGTGTACACACACTCTATTTCCTTCTGATTACTGATTGATTATTGTAAATTCTACTTCCTGACAGTTACTACTTACTTACTGTAGTAGGGACACTCACTCAGTCACGTGCTCCTGCACGTGTGTGCGCGTGCGCGCACTCACTGTCTGTAGTGTACACACACTCTATTTCCTTGTGATTACTACTGATTATTGTAACTTCTAGTTGTACTTCCTGACTGTTACTACTTACTTACTGTACTAGGGACACTCACTCACTCTCTGTTCATAGGCCAGCTCCTGCGCGTGTTTGCGCGTGCGTGCACTCACTGTCTGTAGTGTACACACACTCTATTTCCTTGTGATTACTACTGATTATTGTAACTGCTAGTTGTACTTCCTGACTGTTACTACTTACTTACTGTACTAGGGAGTCGGGACACTCACTCAGTCACCTCACCCACCAACCCACTCCATTAAAGTACCCCACTTTTCACCCGCCCTTTTCAAAAACTTTTGTGTTTACGCCCAAAACATCAAAGATGTCTGGAAGTGGCAGCCAGCGCGGTTTGGGCAAGGGGAAGGGCAGCAAGGGAATCAGGAGGAGAGGGAGCAGCATTGTGGCAAGCCGCGGGCGCGGCCACGCCACCATGCACAGTTCCGCAGCAGCAGCAGCGTCAGTGGCTAACATTCCTCCCATAGCCACTGGCCGTGGACGCCTTGGGCGCCGCCCAGCAGGAGCATCTGCAACTCACGCTGCAGAGACACAGCAGCAGCAGCAGCGTGTAGCACCTGCTCCGATTTTCCTCCAGCCGGGTCGGAAACGTCCCATTGAGGAAAAGGATGCAGACACTGTGGTGCAACTGATGACGGAGGATGAGCAGCCCGCCATCAGCTCTGCATCCGAGGCCTCCACCCTCACCACCACCACCACCACCCCTGTTCGCAGCAGCCGCACAGCAGGGCCTGGGAAGGAGGCCAGTTCACCGTCACAAGTTGGCGACCTGTCACTCAGCAGTATTTTTACCCCAGGCACCATCAGGGTATTGTCTGCTGTTGTTGGCGATTTGGAGGAGGAGATGCTGATGGGCACTTTGGGGGATGAGGGATTGGACAGCAAGACTGTGGCGACAGTCAAGCAGCCCATCCATGCATCAGGAGAGGATTTTGGGGGGTCATCATCCCAGCAGGACATGTTTCAGGAGGGGGAGGCTAATGATGACACGGTGACAGACAGAGACTGGGTGCCACCACCTCCAGGGGATGTCGTCCTCAGCAGCTCTGAGGAGGAGGAGGAGGATGCACTTGTGGGCCTTGCAAGGAGGCGCATCATTGCAAGCATTGGCAGCAGTAGGCAGGTCCCACAGCCTGCTGGTGTCTCAGGCTCAGCAGCAGCAGCAGCAGCATCTGCCAGTACCACCACCAGCCGCACCCAAGCCCCCCCCCCCAACCACCACAGGGAGACAGGCAGCAGCGGTTCCATGCCGTAGGGGGTCGTTTTTGTCACCAATCTGGCGTTTTTTCACCATGCCCACAGTGTACAGCAAGTACGCCACTTGCAACCACTGTCAGCGAAAGTTGAGCAGAGGTGCAGACCCCTTAAAGTTCAGCACCAGCTCGCTCATCAACCACCTTGCTGCGAAACATTTCCACCAGCATGAGGAGTTCCAGAGGCTGAAGGCATCTGGTGCTGGCAGTGGCACCACACCCATCACTGCACAGCCTTCAGCAGCAGCAGCAGCAACAGCAGCCACCCGCCCTCCTGCTCCTCCAGCAGCATCAGCAGGAGTGCGGAAACGCACTGCTCCTCCCCCCTCTGCAACTCCTGCCGCCGACACTGAGGCCTGTTCTGGCAGCCAGTCCTCAGTGGCCTCCTCTGCTGTGTCTGCTGATTCCCGTGCCAGCAAAAGGCCACGCCAGAGCCTTTTGAGCAAGTCCTTCCAGGGGGTGGTTAGGGCTCTGCCTCCCAGCAGCCGTCGCGTGCGGCAGCTGAACGGCTTGCTGGCACGGGCCATGTGCTCCCAACTCCTGCCGTACACGCTTGTGCAGGAGGGGAGCGACATGCGTGCGCTGCTTGCTTGTGCAGCCCCAGACTGGCAGCTCCCCAGCAGACACTTCTTCGCCCGCAAGGCCATTCCTGCACTGCACCGCTTTGTGATGGCCAATGTGGAGCGAGGGCTGGAGCACGCGGTTGGTGAAAGGGTCCACGTCACCATGGACTCCTGGAGCAGCCGCTTCGGGACAGGCCGCTACCTGTCTTTCACTGTCCACTGGGTCAGCTTGGTGGAAGGGGGTGAGGATGGGAGAGCAGCAGCGGGCACAGCAGCAGCAACACAGTGGGTGGTGCCCCCCCCCGCAGGGTCAGGGGAACTGCAGCAGGTTCCTCCGATCCTCTGCCATCCTCCGGCACACCTGGCCAAACCCCCCGCCTCAGCAGCAGCGTGAAGGCCCGCCACTGCCAAGCGCTGCTGCACTTGGTCAGCCTTGGGAAGACCAAGCTGACGGCAACCCATGTGTTGGCCAAACTCCAGGAGCAGGAGAGGATTTGGCTGACCCCCAGAGGCCTCAGAGTCGGAGAGGTGGTGGCCGACAATGGGGCCAATCTGGTTGCTGCAATAGACAGGGGAAACCTGACCCACATCCCCTGTCTTGCCCACGTGCTGAACCTGGTGGTGCAAAAGTTCTTGCGCACCTACCAGGGGATGGGCGAACTGCTGGAAACGGCAAGGAACGTTGTGCGTCACTTCCGGCGCTCGGCTGCAGCCTGTGCGAGCCTGGAAGACGTGCAAAAGGAGCTGGAGCTGCCACGCCATCGGCTGATCCTTGACGTTCCGACTCGCTGGAACTCCACCCTGGCGATGTTGGAGCGTCTGGTTGAACAGAAGCACGCTGTCAACCAGTACCTTGCCCTGGCCACTGTTTCCGCCACTCAGAGAAGGGACAAGACCAGCAACATCCCGTCCATCGTCCCCGATGATGACTGGAGGCACATGCAGCAGGTGTGCTTAGTGCTGGCTCCCTTTCTGCAGGCCACTAACATGGTGAGCAGGGACCATGCTATGGTCTGCGAGTGGGTGCCCCTGGTTTGTCTGCTGAACAGGACCCTCGATGCTTTGCTGGAACAGGGAGCGGCAACCTTGGACCAGCAGGAGCGGCAAGCAGCTGCACAGTCCACCTCTGAGGGGGAGGAGGAGGAGGACTTGGTGGAGGTCCCTGACCTTGCTGCTGATGAGGGGGATCAGCACAGCGCAGCTGAGTTGGTGCGGGGGTGGAGAGAGGATGAGGCGGCAGAGGAGGAGGATGAGGAGGACAGCACTGCCGTCGATGTGCCAGCACACGTGGCCCGCCTCTTCCCAATGGCAGCGCACATGCTGGCGTGCCTGCGCAAGGACCCCAGGGTGATCCAGATGAAGCAGAGGGAGGACATCTGGATCAGCATGATGTTGGACCCACGCCTCAAGGGGAAGTTGAGCCAGTTCCTGCCGCCTGCAGGAGGAGACCCAGCGCAACAAATAAGGAGCTTGCAGCAGGCCCTTGTTGAGCGCTTGGAGGAAGCCTTCCCCCAGCCTTCCACCCCCACTGTCCAGCAGCCAGCACAGAGGCAGCAGCAGGTGCCTGCATCCAGCAGCAAGCGCCCCACAGACCTGCTGTCTCTCAGCCACGAGCTCTACAGGACTGTAGAGGCTCCGGCAGCAGTGACTAGAGAGGAGGTGCATGATGCAGCAGCATCCTCCTCCGGTCACAGCCAGCGCCTGACCCGCATGGTGGCTGACTACATGGGGTCCTACAGCGGGCTTGACAGCGATGCCCCTGTTGATCCCATGGAGTATTGGGTCAAGCGCCTGGAGATCTGGAGCGAGCTGGCGCAGTACGCCCTGGAAGTGCTGTCCTGCCCCCCTTCCAGCGTGCTGTCCGAGCGCTGCTTCAGTGCAGCTGGTGGCGTGGTCACCGAGAAACGCTCACGTCTGTCTCACAAGTCTGTGGACAGACTGACGTTTCTCAAGATGAACCAGGCGTGGGTGGAAGGCGAGTTCCTGGCCCCTGTTGTCGGCGAGAGGGGGACATGAACTGGCTAAGAACCATCGTTAATGTGCCTTACCACCCTTTACCACCTCCTGGCTCCTGCTCACTAAGCCAGCCTGGTTCAGTTTGACTATTACGTCGCCTGCAGCCACACATTTTACACCTACAGTGGGCTGCTGTGTACTGCCCTTCTGCTGTCTGTCTGTGTTTCCCACTGCCAGGGTACACAGAATTACATTCTGCTGCCACTCTGCCACCAGCTATTACGTCAAACAATAGCTATATATCTGTGTAATTGGTTGTACAAACAAAACCAAAAAACCATTAAAAAAAAAAAAAGGTTTAATTTTTCTGAGGTGCCCGGGTTGAAAACTGTGTTGTCCCAGTTGTGTATTGGACACGATGTGGGCTGCACGACCGCTGTCTGGGACCTCCTGTTGTGTTTATTTACAGCCCTGGTATCACCGCTAGGTACCAGGGCTATTATGTCACGCTGCCTGCCTGCTGCCACACTCACACTACTCCTCCATTCCTCCTGCTGCTGCTGTCTGTCTGTGTTTCCCACTGCCAGGGTACACAGAATTACCTTCTGCTGCCACTCTGCCACCAGCTATTACGTCAAACAATAGCTGCTCACATTACTCCTCCATTCCTCCTGCTGCTGCTGCTGTCTGTCTGTGTTTCCCACTGCCAGGGTACACAGAATTACCTTCTGCTGCCACACTGCCACCAGCTATTACGTCAAACAATAGCTATATATCTGTGTAATTGGTTGTACAAACAAAACCAAAAAACCATTAAAAAAAAAAAAGGTTTCATTTTTCTGAGGTGCCCGGGTTGAAAACTGTGTTGTCCCAGTTGTATATTGGACACGATGTGGGCTGCACGACCGCTGTCTGGGACCTCCTGTTGTGTTTATTTACAGCCCTGGTATCACCGCTAGGTACCAGGACTATTATGTCACGCTGCCTGCCTGCTGCCACACTCACACTGCTCCTCCATTCCTCCTGCTGCTGCTGTCTGTCTGTGTTTCCCACTGCCAGGGTACACAGAATTACCTTCTGCTGCCACACTGCCACCAGCTATTATGTCAAACAATAGCTATATATCTGTGTAATTGGTTGTACAAACAAAACCAAAAACCATAAAAAAAAAAAAAAAGGTTTAATTTTTCTGAGGTGCCCGGGTTGAAAACTGTGTTGTCCCAGTTGTGTATTGGACACGATGTAGGCTGCACGACCGCTGTCTGGGACCTCCTGTTGTGTTTATTTACAGCCCTGGTATCACCGCTAGGTACCAGGGCTATTATGTCACGCTGCCTGCCTGCTGCCACACTCACACTACTCCTCCATTCCTCCTGCTGCTGCTGTCTGTCTGTGTTTCCCACTGCCAGGGTACACAGAATTACCTTCTGCTGCCACACTGCCACCAGCTATTACGTCAAACAATAGCTGCTCACATTACTCCTCCATTCCTCCTGCTACTGCTGCTGTCGGTCTGTGTTTCCCACTGCCAGGGTACACAGAATTACATTCTGCTGCCACTCTGCCACCAGCTATTACCAGTGGCGTAGCTTAGGAGCTTTGGGCCCCGATGCAAGCTTTACATGGGGCCCCCCCAAGCGCTCTATACATAACAATTGATACAGCGCGCCAAAACTTGCCAATGGCAACTACAGTGTCAGAGGTGCAAGAAGGGGATGGGGAACAGTTTTTTAATGATTATCACTATTCAAAGTATCTTTAAAAGTAATTATTATGAGCACAGGACAAATTGAAAGCTAATACTGCAGTTCAGGGAGGGCCCTACGGGGCCCCTCTGGCCCAAGGGCCCCGATGCGGTCGCAACCTCTGCACCCCCTATTGCTACGCCCTTGGCTATTACGTCAAACAATAGCTATATATCTGTGTAATTGGTTGTACAAACAAAACCAAAAAACCATTAAAAAAAAAAAAGGTTTAATTTTTCTGAGGTGCCCGGGTTGAAAACTGTGTTGTCCCAGTTGTGTATTGGACACGATGTGGGCTGCACGACCGCTGTCTGGGACCTCCTGCCTGCTGTGTTTATTTACAGCCCTGGTATCACCGCTAGGTACCAGGGCTATTATGTCATGCTGCCTGCCTCATTGACTGCCTGCTGCCACACACTCATCCTCCTCCTCCTGCTGCTGAATTTACCTCCTGCTGTCTGTGTGTTTCCACTGCCAGGGAGCACATACAATGGCGCTTCCAACATGCGTGCGCCACCAGCTATTTGTTACGCTCAAAAATAGCTGCATTTCTTTAAAAAAAAAATTGAAAAGAGAAATAAGTGAAAAAGAAGACGATATAGAAGAAGATGAAGAAGATGAAGAAGAAGAAGATGATGAAGAAGAAGATGAAGAAGAAGAAGAAGAAGAAGAAGAAGAAGAAGAAGAAGAAGAAGAAGAAGAAGAAGAAGAAGAAGGAGAAGAAGAAGAAGATGAAGAAGAAGAAAATGAAGAAGAAGAAGAAGAAGAAGAAGAAGAAGAAGAAGATGAAGAAGAAGAAGAAGATGAAGAAGATGAAGAAGAAGATGAAGAAGAAGAAGATGAAGAAGAAGAAGATGAAGAAGATGAAGAAGATGAAGAAGATGAAGAAGAAGATGAAGAAGAAGAAGATGAAGAAGAAGAAGATGAAGAAGATGAAGAAGATGAAGAAGAAGAAGATGAAGAAGAAGAAGAAGAAGAAGATGAAGAAGATGATGATGAAGAAGATGAAGAAGAAGAAGAAGAAGAAGAAGATGAAGAAGATGAAGAAGAAGAAGAAGAAGAAGACAATATAGAAGAAGAAGAAGATATAGAAGAAGATATAGAAGAAGAAGATATAGAAGAAGAAGAAGATAGAAGATAAAGAAGAAGAAGAAGAAGAAGAAGAAGTATATACAGTACTGAACAAAATTCTGGACACAACTTCTCTTTTCACCTTTTTTTTTTTAAAGGAACATCCCCACATAATCACTTGCTGTTGTTACTTGGAAAAAAAGATGTTTCTTGCATCATTCACCCTCAAAACAAGTGTTGGAAGCTATTTAAGGCCAATTCGAATAGTCAGCTCGAATAATGAGCTCGAATACCGACTCGAATAGTGAGCTCGAAGTCCGAGGTCGAATCGAATAGTAAAAATTATTCGACTCGAATATTCGACTGACCTCGAATAATTTACTATTCGAATTCGACCAAACTCGAATTTTAAAAAGGGGTATTTGAGCATCACTATGCCTGACTATCCTCCTGAACTCTGACCTTGTACCTCGATATTTCTGATACTCTGTTGCCGAACACCGGCTCGTCCTTAGACTCTGTTTCTGCCTCCTGATCTTGTACCTCGATATTTCTGATACCCTGTTGCCGAACTCTGCCTGTACCTAGACTCCGCCTCTGCTTTATGATCTTGTACTTTGTCTGTCCGTGTGTGTACGACCTGGCTTGTCCGACCTCGAGAACCGACCTTACTATTGGAGGCGGTTCCCCGTCCTGTCAGTGACACTTCCTCCTGAGTGTCACTTTCAGACCATCCTTCCTACTGTCAGTCTGACTCCTCCCGTCTTGGAGAGCTCAGGTCTGCGGAAGGAATCTGTGCAGTACTCCTTGCTGCACTGAGGCCTAGTCCTCTAAGTGTTACTGTTACACCAAACACTACACTCTACTCAGGTGAACAGAGGTTAGCTGGTATATCGGATTATCGGTGATACTGCAGATCACTTATAATCTGGTATACATCTGTATTCCCCGTGATACTGCAGATCACCGGTAATCAGATCCTCTCTGTGCTTCACCGATCGTTACAGAACGCCAGACCAAAATACTGATGGACGCACGCGCTGACCCTCTGACTGTGCTTGCCACTTCGGTGGATACCATCCATCAAGCACTGGGCCAGCACAAAGCTTTAATTGATGCCCTTACAGGCTCTGTGCAAACCCTTCAGACGTCAGTTGATTCGGTGCGATCCCCTTCTAGTGAGGACATACGTATGCCCGTACCAGACAAATTTTCCGGCCACAAGTCTGACTTCCGGAATTTTAAGAGTAGAGTGTTATCTTATTTCGAGTTGAGACCCCAATCCTCGGGGACTGAGACCCAACAGGTCATTTTTATTAAAACTTTGTTAACTGGTGACTCCCAGTCCTGGGCATACAACCTGCCTCCCACAAATACAGCTCTGACCTCAGTAGAGGAATTTTTTAAGGCCATGGCAGTAATATACGACGACCCCGACCTTGCTGCAACTTCAGAGCGGAAGCTCAAACTTTTGCGGCAAGGCAGAGGTTCGGTCGAGGATTACGCCGCAGAATTTCGTAGGTGGTCAGTTACCGCCAGATTTGACACCTATGCCCTGATGGATTACTTCCTGTCTGGGTTGTCGGAGGAGGTCTCCGACCTAATGTTAACCTTACCCGAACCCAAGACAGTCGATGAGGCCATTTCATCGGCCATTCGAGTCGACCGTCGGCTACGCCATCAGAGGCAGACTAGGGGCAGTCACCGTGTCAGGGTGACATCTTATGCGGCACCTTCTGTTGCACCCTTAGTATTATTATTATTATTTATTGTATTTATAAAGCGCCAACATATTACGCAGCGCTGAACATTAATTTAGGTTACAGACAATATTTAGGGGTGACATACAGCAATATGACAATACAGGAATACAAGAAAACCAGATCACACACCATAGTATGAGTACAAGGTAATGCTTAGTCAGTCACTGGATGGAGCATGGAGATTAGGCAAGTTAGGTTCACTCAGATGCATAGCATGGGTGCACAGTAATGGAGGTGCAAGATCAGGTAGGACACAAAAGGAGGAGGACCCTGCCCAAAGGCTTACAATCTAGAGGGAGAGGTAAGGACACGAATGGTAGGGGACCAGAGTTCAGCTGTAGGTTTAGAGCACTTGTGAGGGGTGGTAGGCCAGAGTGAAAAGGTGAGTTTTGAGGGCTTTCTTGAAGATGTTGAAGGAGGGGGCTGCCCTAATGGGTGGAGGTAGGGAGTTCCATAGTGTTGGAGCAGCTCTTGAGAAGTCCTGGAGGCGTGCATGGGACTGGGTGATTCGGGGGGCGGTTAGGCGAAGTTCATTGGAAGAGCGGAGTGAGCGGCTAGGTGTGTACCTCTGAGTAAGATCGGAAATGTAGGTTGGACAGGTTTTGTGGACAGATTTGTAGGTCAGACACAGTATCTTGAATCTGATTCTGGACTGGATAGGAAGCCAGTGGAGGGATTCTAGGAGCGGATCCGCCGTGGTGGAGCGATGGGAGCAGTGGATAATTCTGGCTGCCGCATTCATGATGGACTGCAGTGGGGCTGTTCGGGTCATAGGGAGACCAGACAGCAGGGCATTGCAGTAGTCAAGGCGGGAAATTATGAGGGCATGGATGAGGAGTTTGGTGGTGGCAGAGGTCAGGAAAGGGCGAATCTTACAGATGTTACGAAGGTGGAAGTTGCAGGACTTAGTGAGGATTTGGATGTGGAAAGTGAAGGAGAGTGCGGAGTCCAGGGTGACACCCAGACAGCGGGCTTGAGAGGTAGGGCGAATGGTAGTGTGGTTAACAGTGACATGCACATCTGGGAGGTTCGTGGATGGCCGGGGTGGGAAGATCATAAATTCCGTTTTGTCTAGATTTAGTTTCAGGAACCTAGCGGACAATCAGCAGGAGATGGCTGATAGGCAGGAGGAGACCTTGTCCATGGTAGTGGTGGATATGTCAGGGGTGTGGAGGTAGATCTGGGTGTCATCTGCATACAGATGATAGTTAAAACCCATGGAGGAGATAACCTTGCCAATGGAGGATGTGTATAGGGTGAACAGTAGGGGGCCAAGGACCGAACCTTGGGGGACTCCCACCGAGAGGTGGTTGGGGGTGGAAGAGGACTCATTGAAGACGGTCGTGAAGGAGCGGTTGGAGAGGTAGGATGAAAGCCAGGACAGGGCGAGATCGTGAATGCCCAAGGACTGGAGGGACTGGAGGAGTAGGGGATGATCTACTGTGTCAAAAGCTGCTGACAGGTCAAGGAGGAGGAGAATGGAGTATTTACCTTCAGCTTTAGCTAAGGCAGGGTCGTTGACCACTTTGGTGAGAGCAGTTTCGGTTGAGTGGGCAGGCCGAAATCCAGATTGGAGTGGGTCTAGCAGTGAGTTGGCATTGAGGTACTGGGTCAGGCGTTTGTGAACCAGGCGCTCAAGGAGTTTTGAGGCAAAGGGGAGGAGGGAGAGAAGACGGTAGTTGGAGGGTAGCGAAGGGTCGAGGGAGGGTTTCTTGAGCAGGGGTAGTACAGTGGCCTGCTTGAAGTCTGAGGGGAAGGTGCCTGTGGACAGGTAGAGGTTGAACAGGGTAGTGAGGACTGGGGCCAATTCCGTGAAGTGAGGCTGGAGTAAATCGGAAGGGATGGGGTCAAGGGGGGAAGTAGTGGTATGGGAAGTCTGCAGTAGGTGGTTGACTTCCTCGGTTGTAGTAGGAGGGAAGGATGTGAGGGGAGGATAGGGTGGAGGAGGAGTTGGGTGGGAGGGGGTTGGAGGTGAAGATTGGAGATTGGATATTTCCTGGCGGATGGAGACAATTTTGTTGGTGAAGTGGGTGGCTAAGTCTGTGGCAGAGAGGGAGGAAACGGACATCTCCGCCTGTCTCTTCCCTTCCGGCCCTGCCTCCACCCGAGCCAATGCAGATTGGTCGATCAAAACTGACCCAGGTGGAGCGAAGGCGGCGAATAGCTGAACAATTGTGCCTGTACTGTGCAGAAGCGGGGCATAGAGTGCGAAACTGCCCTAACAAGCCGGGAAACGAGTCTGCCTAGGAGTAGTGGGGGGTGACACCCTAGGCACACCTTTCTCACCCCAAAAAGAGAAAAAATTGCTTCTCCCCTGTACGATTACATGGGAGAATAAGTCTGTAGCCACTGAGGCTTTTATTGATTCTGGCTCAGCGGCTAATTTTATGAACCTTGAATTTGCTCAGGAGTTGGGTATTCCCCTCACTCCAGTAAGTCCCCCCATTCAGGTCACGGCAGTAGACGATTCCCCTCTGCAACGGGATCGTCCCCTGTCACAGACTCCGCAGGTGAAAGTCACGTTAGGGGTACTGCATGGGGAACAACCACAGTTTTTTGTATTGTGTATGTCAACCTCCACTATCATCCTAGGCATGCCGTGGTTACAAGTCCATTCTCCACACATAGACTGGGCTACGGGTCAGGTAACCAGATGGTCCGATCATTGTCACCAACAGTGTTTAGGGAAGGTGACATTGGGTCGGACCAAGATTTGTGTGGAGGGGGTTCCCGAAGGGTATTCTGAGTTCTCCAATGTATTTTGTCCTAAGTCTGCTGATCAATTACCTCCTCATCGCCCGTTCGATTGCCCCATTGATCTCCGTGCTGGTTGTATGCCTCCTAGGGGTCACCTGTATAACTTGTCCGGTCCAGAGAAGATGGCTATGCAGGAATACATTCGTGATAACTTGGCCAAGGGGTTCATCCGGCCCTCCCGGTCGCCTGCTGGGGCCGGTTTCTTTTTCGTTAAGAAGAAAGACGGGGGTCTCCGACCTTGTATTGATTATCGGGGCCTCAATAAAATCACGGTAAAAAATCGCTATCCGTTACCCTTGATAGACGATTTATTTACGCAGGTCACAGCTGCAAAAATCTTCTCTAAGTTGGATCTGAGGGGGGCATACAATCTTATCCGCATTAGAGAGGGCGATTGTAAGGCTTGGTGGTGTATTCTCCACAGTCAGCATGCAACGCATTAGCTGACGTGGAGGAGGTACACACACTAGCACAAGGAAACAGGCTATCCCTAGTATAGTGGAGGGGAGGACTGACTCCAAAAGGAGATTGTGGCGCACAGAGCCGGTGCAGATCCGACAGCCACAAACAATGCTTTCGCTATAACGTCTCAGCGCAAAGTAGCGCTGAGCGCATAAAGCAGAACTGAGGAGATCAGGACAGGTAGACAGAATGAACGCTTGCTAGCTAGCCGCTACTTAGTGACAGCAAGCGTCCACAACAAGACAGACTGGAATGAGGCAGCCAATGCATTGCAGCGATGGCGTGCCTCACAAAGACAGGACAGGATAGTCAGGAAATAGCAGGATCAAGATAGATGAACGTAACACAGACAAATATACAATAAGTATGTTTTCCTAGCGTATTACAATTACAGCTATCAATGAAACTATTTGTAACGTCTGACTAACATATATATATATCGGCAATGAACCGATATATGACATAAGCAGGAACACTGACTAAGACTGGAGCAATACAGGGAACAGGACTCAGAAGGATTCGCTATCTCTTCGCAGAGATGAACGCAATCCACAAACGGTAACAGAACAGGATTCAGAAGGATTCGTTATCTCTTCGCAGAGATGAACGCAATCCACAAACAGAACCAGGAGCAGGGTAACTTACTCAGCACGGGTGATCACGAATACGCGCAAACTACCAAAACGTGCTGGAAAGCTGACTAACTGCACACAGGATATAAACAGTTCGTGTATGTATATATCAGCGACACTGATGTATCAACGTAACACGAATACAAGGAAAATAATAAACGTGCTGGTATGCATATATATTGGCAATGAACCAATATATGATGCAAAGACCAGCAAAGTATCTTTAGAACAAGAAACACGATCGGGGGCTGAAGCGACAGCAAGACAGGCTTAAACTGAAGCTATGAAAACCCGAGGAGTCCTGCAGGAAGCAGATCTTTATACTGAGGTCATCCAATGGGAGCAGACATGCAGATTCCCACACAGGTGAATGATAATCAGTCACAAGCTGACAGCAGGGAAAGGCAGACAAAGCTATGCAGCTTGCATGGAAAGAGATCAGAACTACCTGAGCTGCAGCACTACTACTTCCAGCAATACCTGCTGCAGCAGCGATCATGACAGTACCCCCGCCCTTAAAAGCGGATTCCAGACACTTTTCAAAACTGAAATTCCCAACAAAACAGTCTGACTGATAATTCATGATGACCAGGACAGCCCGGCAAGACCGAATTCCAGAATCAGCCCCCACAAGACTGGACCCATCAGAACCAGAACCTACAGAACCATGCCCATCAGTACTACAAGCCCCAGTGTGACACCCATCAGAACCATGATTTCCAGAAGAAAGCCCTCCGAAACTCCCTGAGCGATACCCACCGCCTTCCAGGAACCGTTCAAAAACGCCAAAGCCTTTGCAATGCCCACCGGGACTGTCTTTACCAACACAAAACCCACTGTTGAACCAGTCCAAGGCACCAGGACAAGTCTTCCCAGAGACCTCCCAGAACACCTTGAAGCTCCAAAGAGATCCCCATAGGTCAGAATGCCCCTTAGGCTCACATGGAGAACTATCAAGAACCCCTATGGAACCTAGGGCAATTCCCGAGTCAGGGCCACAAGGACAAACATCAAGATCAGGGCTTTCAGGGACCAGAACCATCTCTGGGCATGCAGGCAGACTGGCAACATCAGAACATGTTCCCACTAAGGAAGCATCAGAGCACGCTAACACCTTAGACACACTTGGGCATTCTGGCACACAAAGAACATCTGGGCACACTGGCACAAGAGAAACCTCTGGGCATGTCAAGGAACTGTGAGCCTCAGGGTCAGCCAAGACAGGACCAAAACCAGGACTGGCCAAAAAAAAATCATCATGACTAGACTTCGCAACTACTGGACTTTTACACGAGAATGCAGAATCAGACTTAGATGTCGCTGATTCCAGCAAAGTCAGTAACAAATCAGATTCAGGGGCACTAACAAGACAGGACAAATCTTCTGATGTATGCACTGAACCAGATAGGGACTCCACAACTACCTCTGGACTGGACAGAGACTCATCTAATACACTGGATTGGAGCTCATGAGGCGCTGCAGAACAAGTCAGTATTGCAGCAGCCCCCACTGGACTAGGCAAAACTGAGGAATTCCCTGGACAGGAAGGGGACTCTGGAACCTCTGCCACAGCGGCCAGAGAACCAGAATCTTTCAGGATACAGGGCTGGGTTTCAGGAACACTCATCAGACCGGACTGAAATTCTGAGATTTTTATTATTTTGACCAGAGATTTAGAATTATCCATGTTACAGGGCAAGACTTCTGAAACATTCAAAGGACAGGGCTGGAGTTCCTCGGCTGTTACAACACTGGAGAGAGACTCAACAACATTGGTTAAATCAGACTGTGTACAGGGCAAGTTATCTAACACACTTGCTGACGAGGACAATATTTCAATGGCTTCTGCTTTGCTGGGCAGAAATTCATCAAGTTTTATTAGAGCAGACTGTAATTCCAAAACAGCTGCTAGACAAGTGAATATTACTGCAACACCAACTGAGGTAAGCAGTGCCTCAGACTCCTCTGCTAGAGGGTTTGAAGTATCCAAAGTACTGGGTGAAGCATAAGACTCTGCGACCACAGGTTCACTGGACAGGATCACTGAACAGTCCATATTGCAGGGCAAAACCATGGAAGCACCTGCTGGACAGCATAATGATTCTGTGACCTGAGTTTCATTGGAGAGATCTACTGCACAATTCATGGTACAGGGCAAATTTACTGGAACATTTTCTGAACAAGGTAATAATTCTGCGATTTCAGGTTCACATAGCAGATGCTCTGAGCTATTCACGAAACTAGAGCGAGGTGTAGAAACAGGAAGATCAAGACACAATGTTTGCGCATCTGAATCAGCATTCATTTGTAAAATTAGAAAATTCAGATGCTGGGGTTCTGAGGTTTCTAGACAGGATTGCTGGGACTCGGAAACTGATGTAGTGCATCTATTGGCATCTGCTGGATCAGACAGGAGTTGAACTTTATTAACACAGGTAATTTCTGCAGAAGTGTTTGCAGAGGCAGGCAAGATTTTTCTGGTGTCTGTTTCACTGAACAAAGACTCATGAGTACTGGCTAGACTGGACTCGGAAGTCAGCAGGACCTCTGGATTCTCTGCTGAGAAATTTGTGCAGGGCAAAGTTAAGAAAGTATCAGTGGCTTCTGTTTTACTAGGAAGTAACACTGAGTTATCCATGGTACAGGGTGGAATTGCAGGAACTTCAATTTCACACAAAAAGAGCTCTGAATCACCTGCTGAATCAGCGAAAGGTGCTGAAGCAGGCGGTTCAGAACGCCATATTTGCGAATTTGGAGTCACATAAAAATCATCCAAAATCAGTTCCCACACATCAATCAAAGGAGCCACACAGTCATACCTACACACACCAGTCTCTATTAGGTTATAGGCAGACTTAATGCATGCATTCAATACCATTTCACTTTTTGCACTGTAAAATTGACAAAATGAACTTGAATCATTCTTCCATTCACAGACCAGGGCTTCCATCTCTCCCCTCTCGAATGGAGGATCCCATGCATACTTAACAGCGAAACATTTAGGCTGATCACAGTTGGCAGATATGATTGTGGCAGGCACATGTATAGGGTTAATTAGCAGGTGATTGGCAGATTCCTAAGGCCTCGTTCACATCAGCTGCGCTGAAAAACGTGTTAAAGCGCATGGTAAGAAACGCATGCGCTTGTGCGCGCTTTAGGCCGCGTTTCTATGCGTTGCGCTGCGCTTCTTTAAAGCACGTTTTGCTTACTGTAGCAGCAGCAGTTGTCAATAAAACTTTGTTTTTGTATGTAAATGTATTTTTTTCTCCAATTAGGGGTAAAAAACGCATGCGCTTCTATGCGCTTGTATGCGCTTCTATGCGCTAAAAAAGCGGACCCATTCACTTGCATTGATGTGCGCTTTCCAGCTGAACGCACAGAAATGCATGCAACACTACGTTTCTGTAACGCTGCTCAGCGCAGCGCATAGATGTGAACCAGCTACATTTAGTTACATGGAAAAATCAATACCTTGCTGATCGCACAGGGCAGTGCGCTGTGGAAAGCGCACAGAAACGTCCCTGATGTGAACGAGGCCTTATTCTTAAGAATCTCCAATACCTGTAGCAAGTGTTGAACTGTAGTGTATGCAAACTTCCCTTGGTTCACAAATAAGTTGATTTGTTCAATACTCTGTAATATCTCCTCATAATCATACTCAGATAATTCTTTTAAACAAAAATCTTTATTTTCCCTAGCCAGGGAAGAAAGTTCATTAGTAGTCTCATAAGTCCATTTAACTCCCCTGAAAGACAATTGCATTTCATTATCTGTTAATGGCAGAATCTCATTATAGGTCTCAGTCCCTAAGGATAACGACTCTGCAGATCGGACACGTTTCTTAGAACGTTTGCGTTTTGCCTTAGACCCTGCTGCCTTTGGTGATTTATTCAAAGCTGCAGGAAAATTATCAGGAACACTCTCTGCTTGCTGATCATTTTTGCAAACAATTGAAGGGGAAGCTGATTGGCCTGCTGCCAGGAGTTCATTTAGAGGAAAAGGCAATGGATCTATGCGCAACCAGTTATGGATCACAAACGCTAGAAATTCCAGCGGTCTCTCTTTTAAATCGGAATGATTGAGAACATCAAATGCCCACTGAAACAATTGCCCTTTAAACAAAATATAAACTAGCTGGAGTGCCCAGGTTGAAACAGGAGTCGCTTGGAGATCGGGATTGGCCAGGAACCTGGCACATTCAGAGAAAAACTCATTTTCTGTTTCAGAGTTAAGTTCTTCAAATTTCTTAAAGGAACAGGAACCATAATTAACAGTGTCATACTTTCTGGGAATCCCCCCCACAATGGGGATTGGTAATGGGGTTTTCATAATGTAAGGCTTGGTGGTGTATTCTCCACAGTCAGCATGCAACGCATGAGCTGACGTGGAGGAGGTACACACACTAGCACAAGGAAACAGGCTATCCCTAGTATAGTGGAGGGGAGGACTGACTCCAAAAGGAGATTGTGGCGCACAGAGCCGGTGCAGATCCGACAGCCACAAACAATGCTTTCGCTATAACGTCTCAGCGCAAAGTAGCGCTGAGCGCATAAAGCAGAACTGAGGAGATCAGGACAGGTAGACAGAATGAACGCTTGCTAGCTAGCCGCTACTTAGTGACAGCAAGCGTTCACAACAAGACAGACTGGAATGAGGCAGCCAATGCGTTGCAGCGATGGCGTGCCTCACAAAGACAGGACAGGATAGTCAGGAAATAGCAGGATCAAGATAGATGAACGTAACACAGACAAATATACAATAAGTATGTTTTCCTAGCGTATTACAATTACAGCTATCAATGAAACTATTTGTAACGTCTGACTAACATATGTATATATCGGCAATGAACCGATATATGACATAAGCAGGAACACTGACTAAGACTGGAGCAATACAGGGAACAGGACTCAGAAGGATTCGCTATCTCTTCGCAGAGATGAACGCAATCCACAAACGGTAACAGAACATGATTCAGAAGGATTCGTTATCTCTTCGCAGAGATGAACGCAATCCACAAACAGAACCAGGAGCAGGGTAACTTACTCAGCACGGGTGATCACGAATACGCGCAAACTACCAAAACGTGCTGGAAAGCTGACTAACTGCACACAGGATATAAACAGTTCGTGTACGTATATATCAGCGACACTGATGTATCAACGTAACACGAATACAAGGAAAATAATAAACGTGCTGGTATGCATATATATTGGCAATGAACCAATATATGATGCAAAGACCAGCAAAGTATCTTTAGAACAAGAAACACGATCGGGGGCTGAAGCGACAGCAAGACAGGCTTAAACTGAAGCTATGAAAACCCGAGGAGTCCTGCAGGAAGCAGATCTTTATACTGAGGTCATCCAATGGGAGCAGACATGCAGATTCCCACACAGGTGAATGATAATCAGTCACAAGCTGACAGCAGGGAAAGGCAGACAAAGCTATGCAGCTTGCATGGAAAGAGATCAGAACTACCTGAGCTGCAGCACTACTACTTCCAGCAATACCTGCTGCAGCAGCGATCATGACAGCGATAAGTGGAAGACGGCCTTCAACACACCCGACGGGCATTACGAGTACCTAGTGATGCCCTTCGGGTTGTGCAATGCGCCAGCCGTCTTCCAAGAATTAATCAATGAGGTATTCCGGGAGGTATTGGGTAGATTCGTGCTGGTATACCTTGATGATATACTAATCTATTCCAATAACCTCTCCGAGCACAGGGTCCACGTGAAGTTTGTTTTGAACAAATTAAGACAAGATAGGCTCTATGCTAAGGTGGAAAAGTTTATTTTCGAGGTGACCACTGTCACGTTCCTAGGGTACGTAATTTCCACCTCGGGCCTTTCAATGAATCCTGCCAAGGTCACAGCTGTGTTGGAGTGGCCACAGCCGGTGGGGTTAAAAGCCCTACAAAGATTTTTAGGTTTTGCGAACTATTACAGGAGGTTCATTAAGGGGTACTCCACGTTAGTTGCCCCCCTTACCAGTCTGACGAAAAAAGGGGCGGATACCAACTACTGGTCCCCTGAAGCCATGGCAGCATTTTCTCTTCTTAAGAAGAATTCCTCATCTGGGTTCTCTCCATTCCAGATTGTGACAGGATGGTCACCCAAATTCTCCCCTTTTCCAGTTGTCTCGTCTCCATTTCCAGCACTGGAGGATTGGCAGAGGTCACTCAGGGACAATTGGGGAGTTGTTAAGGGGAATTTGCAGAAGGCGTTCCAGAGTCAGAAGGGTCAAGCAGACAAGAGACGATCCGTGGAATGGAAGTTTCAGCCAGGGGATTTAGTCTGGGTGTCCACACGTCACTTGACCCTGAAGCAGCCTTCTGCCAAACCGGGTCCCAGGTTTGTGGGTCCATTCCCAGTGACCAAAAGAATCAATAACGTGACTTACGCCATTGATCTTCCTGCCAGCATGCGGGGCGTAAGGTCGTTTCATGTGTCCCTGCGGTCCAGGTGGGTCCCACTCCTCCTTCTCCTGTGTTGGTAGATGACCAACCTGAATACGAGGTGGAAAAGATTTTAGATTCACGTATTGTGCAAAACTCGGTACAATATCTTGTACATTGGAAAGGGTATGGCATTGAGGAGAGACAATGGGTACCAGGGACTCGCATGCATGCCGATGAATTGAAGAGGGAGTTTCACACTTTGCACCCAGGAAAACCTGGAGGGAGCTGTCCGGAGTCCACTCCTCAAGGGGGGGTACTGTGAGAAAGCGTGGAGGAGCCGCCGCCATGAGCCAGCGGCAGGCGGCTCCTTCCGCGCATAGTGAGCCTGCACACGGAGAGGCAGCCGCCTCTTCTCGGTATGAGGCGGCTGTCTCCGTACAGGGCTCAGCGGAGCGCGGAGAAACAAACGCGGCGGTTAGCGCGCATACCCCCGCTGCGGAGACACCGCAGAGCGGGGCTGCTGTGGCTGGGACTCGTAGTCCCTCTAGTTTCAGAGTGACGCGCGCGCGCGCACTCAGGCAGGGAATTTATGGCAGCCAGAAAGGAGTCAGCTGACCAGGCTGGTCAGCTGACTCTGGCTCCACTCGTCATTGGCCCAGCACTTAGGGAGGTGCTGGGGGGAGACCTGTGTATATATACCACGGGTTGTTCACTTGCTCATTGTCTGGCGTGCGATCACATATGTGGGAGCACCCAGATCCGTAGTCAGATCCGCAAGTGTGACGGGACCAGCTGGAGCTGTAATCCTACACTTAGCTAGATTCTGTTGATAGCTAAAGTACTAGTTTGATTGTGATTATCTGTTATGACTTTTTGCCTGCCTGACTATCCTCCTGAACTCTGACCTTGTACCTCGATATTTCTGATACTCTGTTGCCGAACACCGGCTCGTCCTTAGACTCTGTTTCTGCCTCCTGATCTTGTACCTCGATATTTCTGATACCCTGTTGCCGAACTCTGCCTGTACGACCTGGCTTGTCCGACCTCGAGAACCGACCTTACTATTGGAGGCGGTTCCCCGTCCTGTCAGTGACACTTCCTCCTGAGTGTCACTTTCAGACCATCCTTCCTACTGTCAGTCTGACTCCTCCCGTTTTGGAGAGCTCAGGTCTGCGGAAGGAATCTGTGCAGTACTCCTTGCTGCACTGAGGCCTAGTCCTCTAAGTGTTACTGTTACACCAAACACTACACTCTACTCAGGTGAACAGAGGTTAGCTGGTATATCGGATTATCGGTGATACTGCAGATCACTTATAATCTGGTATACATCTGTATTCCCCGTGATACTGCAGATCACCGGTAATCAGATCCTCTCTGTGCTTCACCGATCGTTACAGATTAATTTGCATTGTCCGAAGTCAGGAAGAGGCAGATCTTGGAGATTTTACAAAAGGTGGAAGTTTCAGGATGTGGTAACATTTTGGAAGTGCAGGGTTAAGGAGAGAGTGTGACACCCAGACAGTGAGCCTGACAGGTAGGGCGAATGGTCGTGTTGTTGACCCTGACATAAATATCCAGGAGGTGTGTTGCTGCCTGGGGCCGGTAAATCATGAGTTCCATTTGTCCATCCAATTTTGTCTATGGTGGTGAGATGAGGTGGAGAGATCTGCGGTGCAAAGGTAGATCTGGATGTAGTGGGCATACACATGGAATTTAAAGCCCAGGGAGGAGATTACCTTACCAATGGAGCAGTTGTATGGTGAGAACAGTAAGGGGCCAAGGACAGAGCCTTGAGGGACCCCAACCAAGAGGTGGATGGAAGAGGAGTCATTTTGGCATTCCTTATACACAAATTCCACATTTAAGACACTGTTCTCAGTGAACTGAAGAAGTGGACTGGGTTCCGTGAAATGTGTTACACTAATAGTGTCTGAATTCTAATAAATATTTTTACCGCAACAGGCTAAGGGCTCTTTCACACTAGCTAACGCATGCACAAACGCAATTTGGTACACGCATTATGACGCACAGCATGATGTCGGGAAGTTGCGGTTCGATATGTATAAGCGGCGCTAGTTCTAATTCACTCAACAGGAAAACAATTGCATCGTACGATTAAAAGCTCCCAGAGGTGTTACAATGTAACACTCTGGAACACTTTGTCTAATGTGAAAAGTTCCATGAAAGTCAACAGACTTTCATGTTACCTTTTTAACCGCATCCTAGGTGTGTTCTGTCAAAACGTACAGAACAGCTCCTAGTGTGAAAGAGCCCTTAGTCCTTTTTTACTTACTTCTAAAAAAGGACTAAGGGCTCTTTTTATGCTATAAATAGCATAAAAAATAGCTACTTCTCCTCTCCTGTTGTAGTCTTTTACAGCCCCCAAGCTTATGGAGGTTGTTTTTGTTTTAGTCCTTTGAACTACTACAATATAATTTTTCTTGGAGTGCAACCTTGCTGACATACAACTGGCAAACCTGAGTGAGGATGGGACTTCCTCACATGCCTTCATACTGTGGCTGCTGATCTTGCAACCCTCGTTTGTGAGTATTATTCTACTACTAACATTCTATAGGCCCTTTACTTTAACATGCTACACCAAAAGGTTTCCCGCACTTCTCTCTTTGTGTTTATTCTTGTCTCAGTGGAAGGTCTTAGAATCCCTGAAGAGCACAACAACACAATTAGTTATTGAAGGAGGTCTTGAAGGAGCAATTGGAAAGGTAGGAGGAGAGCCAAGCCAGGTTGAGGTTGTGAATGCCAGTGGATGCAGGGATTGGAGGAGAAGTAGATGGTCCACTGTGTCAAATGCAGAGCAGAGGTTGAGGAGGAGCAGGATGGAGTACTTGCCCTCAGCTTTCGCAAGGGTGAAGTCGTTGACTGAATGCTGAGTGCTGTTTCAGTTGAGTGGCCAGGCCGAAATCTGGATTGTAAGGGATAGAATGGTGAGTTGGTGCTGAGGTAATTGACAGGCGTCTGTGGACCAGGCACTCAACAAATTTTGAATGCAAAGGAGAGGAGGGAGATTCGTCTGTGGTTAGCAGGTAGTATGGAGGTCGAGTGAGGGTTTCTTCAGGCAGCAGGGACGGATCGGGGGGGGGTGCAGGCGGGTCTCTTGCCCCAGGCGCAGTTTGTTGAATTCTTAAAAAGGTGGCAAAATTAATGGCAGTTTAGGCGCCAAAACCTGACCTATAGGCGCCAAAACCTGACCTTGCCCCAGGCGCAACTTGGTTTAGATCCGTCCCTGTCAGGCAGGGGTAGTACAATAGCCTGCTTGAAGTCCAAGGGGAAGGTGCTGGAGGAGAGGGTGAGGTTGAACAATATACACTGTTGATAGTACACTAGACCAGTGTTTCTCAACACTCGGTTCGAGACCACAGCCGGGGGTACACAGCCAGGAGGAGACGCAGCGCAAAATGGGGGAGCTTGCCTATACATAAGGGGGGGCACCCTATAATGGGGGCACCTATGCCTAGCTATATTGAGGGCACCCATGCCTAGCTATACTGAAGACACCTATACCTAGATATACTGTGGGCACCCATGCCTGGCTTTACTGGGGGCACCTATACCTAGCTATACTGGGGGCACCCATGCCTAGCTATACTGGGGCACCAATGCCTAGCTATACTGAGGACACCTATACCTAGATATACTGTGGGCACCCATGCCTGGCTTTACTGGGGGCACCTATACCTAGCTATACTGTGGGCACCCATACCTGGCTTTACTAGGGGCACCTATACCTAGCTATACTGGGGGCACCATGCCTAGCTATACTGAGGTACCCATGCCTAGCTATACTGAGGACACCTATACCTATATATACTGTGGGCATCCATGCCTGGCTATACTGGGAGCACCTAAACCTAGCTATACTGGGGGCACCCATGCCTAGCTATAATGAGGACACCTATACCTAGATATACTGTGGGCACCCATGCCTGGCTATACTGAGAGCACCTAAACCTAGCTATACTGGGGGCACCCATGCCTAGCCATAATGAGGACACCTATTCCTAGATATACTGTGGGCACCCATGCCAGGCTATACTGGGGGCAACTATACCTAGCTATACTGGGGGCACCTATACCTAGCTATACTGAGGGCACCTTTACTGGGGTGGGCACCTATACCTGGCTGTCTATGGAGGCACATATACCTGGGGTGGGGGGTATATATATATATATATATATATATATATATATGTATATATATATATATATATATATATATATACATACTATGTGTGTGTGTGTGTGTGTGTGTGTGTGTGTGTGTGTGTGTGTGTGTGTGTGTGTGTGTGTGTGTGTTTACATAAATACACATGTGTGTGTGTGTGTGTGTGTGGGGGGGGGGGGGGTGGTACTTGGCTGGAAGTGAATTGCGATAGGGGGTACATGGGTCGAAAAAGTTGAGAAACACTGCACTAGACTTTTATTTGCTTTCTATGAGCCAAAGTTGTAATCACAAGTATAAACAATAACATATGTAGCGCACCCGTGGGTGTGTCTTAGAAGTGGGATAGTAGGTTCAGACCTCCTTTGCTCCGGTGAACTCCCCTTTTTCTTCCCCAATGCTCAGACACAGTTTATATGAACAATGGGCCTGTTTATTTTCAACAGTAAGACCCTAAACAAAATAATGATAAGCACACAATCTTGCACACAATATTACTAGTTATAAAATAATACTGCAATATGGAATGTAAAGCAAGGTCAAACAGTTCCTTAAACAGTCATTTCAATCGATTACACTTTTCTCCACAGGGTGTCGCTATAACGAGTTTCACTATAAAGTTAAACTATGCTGAGAATACAATGAAAGTTAGATATTGAGGCTAATCACATGAAAATACAGCAGCCGAATATCTTAATCCATGTAAATGGCTTCCAATACTTAAATATACCAAAAAGGGAGAAAAATATAGTCCTGGTGGTAGCAAAAAGAAGAAAAAGTTGGCAGCTGCATGCGTTGGGGCCCGTCTCTCAGTTGAATATTTATAACAGTGGTGGACAGTATAGTTCACTTGTGCAGGAAGATCCCTAACTATTGTCTGAGTCCACAGTCTATGATTCCTGCACTTTACTGAGTTATATGATCCAGAACAGGGTTCCTAGGCTCTAAGCATTTACCTTGTGAGTATTTCAATATCAGCATGAGAAATGTGCACTAGGAGAGTTAGCACAGTGTCCTCCAGACAGACAGCTAGTAACAATGCATCTGGGGTGAATGCAGGACATTGATGTGTGTTGATCTCACTCTCCTGTCCTGGATGCACTGTTCAAAACACTGTAGAATGGTGTGCAGATCTGTTACCTCTGAGGGCAGAAATACCAGCAACTCACTATGATGAAGTCCTTGGGCTCACTCATTCAAGGAAACAGTCCACTCTCTCTGGTCCCAGTGCAGCAGTCATACAGCTTGATCTTCTGTCCGGCCAGACAATCCAGTAACTCTGTCTTTAACAGCACACACAGGACACAAGTCAATCCTCTGTTCCTTCTCTCTCCTCCTACCGGATTATTGCGCCAAAACTTCCCCTCTCCTCGGGAACTGTCCTCTGAAAACTTGGTTCCTAGGTGGCACAGTAATCTTTCCTAAGTGCACCCCTTAGTGGGCATAACTGTGTACTGCAACCCATGAGGGAAATAAAAAGGTTTAGCATTAAACATTACCATTACACAAACCTGTGAGGGTGTTACACTCTCCCCCCACTTAAAAAGGCTTGGGTCCTCCCAAGAAATGGCTTAGATCTAACATTATTTCAAATAACATTTAATGTTTAACTAACTGAACATTAGTGCTGTAGTCAAATGGGACATTCCACCATGGAGCATCATCAACACACATTATTGTGGGGAGGGTGTCACCTTTGGAGCAAAGGGCAAAGGGAACATGGGCGTAGATTCCTCGATGTGCAGTGCTCACAGGCTCTTGAGTACTATTTCCCATAGTGTCATATGTGAGTCTCTGTGGAGGCCTAATCTGTCTGGGTGGCCTTAGTTCAGAGGTGTTGACCGGGGAGCATGCTTCAACAGGTGGTGCATCATTGACACACTTTATTTCTGTAGTAGTCACATCCTCTAGTTCTGGAGTGACCCGGGAGTCACCTACACTTGGATTAACTGCAAACAAGAGGTCATTGTCCATAGTAGGCAGGGGAAAACTCTCATTTTGTTGTTCGTTCAGAGCCGAAGAACCATCTATACAGATGTCTGTTTTGGATTGGTCAATTTGACAAGGGATGAACTCTAGAGCATTAGCATTCAGATCACTTTCAATGGGGTTGTTGTGCACACTATCATAGAAAAGTCCATCTATACCCCATTCACTATCACTGTCTTCTTCTCCATCAAAGGTGGTCACTGGTTCTTCAGCTAACTGGGTAGCCCCTCCTCTTCTCTGCAATCTTTTGGATCGCCTGGAATTTGATTTTCCTTGTGCCCGTTTGGGTTCAGAATTTATCATCCTCACAGTTTCTGCTAGGGGCATCAAGTTGTTACGATGCCAAGTCTTGGTTGGCCCTTCCTTCCCTTCAGGGCGGACTTGGTAGACTGGAATGTTTGGCAGTTGGGAACAGATGATGTAGGGATCAGAGCCCCAATGATTTGCTAATTTGTGCTTGCCTTGAAAGCCCACATTCCTCAAAAGAACTCGGTCCCCTGGTTGAAGATCATGTACTTTCACTTTCTTGTCATAGCGGGCCTTATTCTGTTGATGTCTCTGTCCTGAAGAGATTTCAGCCAACTCATAAGCTTGCTTAAGGCCTTTCTTGAGTCTCTCCACATAGCTGGTGTGAGAGTTCACCGGGGTGTCATCAGCAGAAACTCCAAATGTCAGATCAACAGGGAGACGAGCTTCTCGGCCAAACATTAAAAAGTAAGGTGAGAATCCTGTGGCATCATTTTTTTGTGCTGTTATAGGCATGCACCACTGTGGCCACATGTCTACTCCAATGACTCTTTTTTTCAATAGACAAAGTCCCCAGCATGTCAAGTAAATTCCTGTTGAAGCGTTCGGGCTGGGCATCCCCTTGTGGATGATATGGGGTGGTGCGACTCTTCTGCACTCCCAAAAGTGTCAGTAGTTCTCTTACAAGCTTGCTCTCAAAATCACGCCCCTGGTCAGAATGAATTCTCTTTGGTAGTCCATAATGAACAAAGAACTTTTCAACAAGCAGTTTAGCAACTGTGAGGGCTTTCTGATCACGAGCAGGAAATGCCTGAGCGTATCTTGTATAATGGTCTGTCACAACCAACACGTTGCTGATTCCCCCTTCGTCAGGTTCAATACTGAGAAAGTCTATGCATACAAGTTCTAGTGGTCCTCCACTCTGTAACTGTCCCAAGTGAGCAGCTCTTGTGGGCAAAGTCTTTCTTTGAATACAGCACAAACAGGAACGGCAATAGTCCTCTATGTCTTGCTTCATACATGGCCAATAAAATCTGTCTCTCACGAGCCCCAAAGTTCTGTCATAACCCAGATGGCCATGTTCATCATGCAATGCACAAAGTACTGTCTCCTTGTATTTCTGAGGAAGTAATAACTGCCATTTTTCACTGTTGACGGCACTTGGAACCCTTCTGTATACAAGTCCATTTCGTATCTGAAGCCGGTCCCACTCTTTGACCAACAGCCTTGCCATTGGGTGAACATCTGTACGAAGAATGTCAACTTGATTCTTCCCTAAGGCTGTCACTGCTAATTTTCCTAAAGGATCTTCCGTCTGATCTCTTCTGAGATCACTGTTGCTCAACGCTGGTAATGAAGAAGCCTGCAGAGTGACTAGATTGCAATAGGATGAAGGTAGGCTTTCGGCTGGTAGCGCTAGGTTCTGGGCCCAACATTCACTTCTCTGCTGGACTGTTGAAAATTGGCACATAGCTCTCACTCCTGGTGCAGGTATTTCTACCCATTCATCATCAGGGTGTAAGTCTTCATGAGGTCTACGGGATAGACCATCAGCATCTCCATTCTGGGTGCCTGGACGGTACTTCAGACTGAAATTGTAGTTAGACAGGGCAGCCATCCATCTGTGTCCAGTGGCATCCAACTTTGCAGTAGTCTGTATGTATGTCAAAGGATTATTGTCAGTCTGAACTTCGAACTCAGCTCCATAAAGGTAGTCATGCAGTTTGTCCACTACAGCCCATTTCAGGGCAAGAAATTCCAATTTGTGGGCTGGATAGTTCTTTTCAGTTGGAGATAAACTTCGGCTAATGAAAGCCACAGGCCTCAACCCCTGATTTTGCTCCTGATAGAGAACTCCTCCCAGACCTTCTCTGCTAGCATCTACATGGAGTGTATAGGGTTTAGTTGAGTCAGCATAGGCTAGCACTGGAGCATGGGTAAGACAATGCTTGAGCTTTTCAAATGCTTCATCACACTCAGAGGTCCAGCGGTCCTCAATACACTCTTTAGGCCCTCTTGGTCCCTTCACGTTCTTCAACTTGAAGCCTTCATCTGGTTCAGTGACATCCACATCACTTTGAAGCAGTTGGTTTAGTGGACGGGCTGTCTTGGCAAACCCTTGTACAAATCTTCTGTAATAGCTGCAGAACCCAAGAAATGAGCGCAACTCTGTGATGGTACGGGGCTTAGGCCAAGATGTCACTGCTTCAACTTTGCTGGGATCTATTGCTATACCCTCTGCAGACACCACATGTCCGACATATGTTACTGAAGGCTGGAAAAACTTGCATTTGTCCAAGGATAGTTTCAATCCTTCTTTTTCAATCCTATCCAACACTTTCCTTAGCCTTGTCTCATGCTCTTCTAATGTTTTACCAAAGACAATGATGTCGTCCAGGTAGACAAGTACTTCAAGAAGATGCATATCTCCAACTGTTCTTTCCATGAGCCGCTGAAAAGTTGCTGGAGCATTTGATAGACCTTGAGGCATGTCATTAAACTCGAAGAACCCCAGAGGAGTGATGAACGCAGTCTTTTCTCTGTCTCTAGGGTCCATTGGAATTTGGTAGTATCCACTCCTCAGATCTAACACGCTGAACCATTTGCTGCCCACCAAACAATTAAGTGCATCCTCTATCCGTGGGGTGGTGTATTGATCAGGGATGGTTCGCTGATTCAAAGTGCGGTAGTCAATGCACATGCGTATTGATCCATTTTTTTTTCTGACAACCACAATGGGGGAGGCATAAGGGCTTCTGGACTCCTGAATCACCCCAGCGGTTTTCAATTCCATCAAGTGCTGTCGCAGGTCCTCCAGATCTCCTGGAGCAACTCTTCTTGAGCGTTCCCTAAAGGGCCGATCTTCCTTCAGCCTGATGCTATGCATTTCACTCTTAGAACGACCTATGTCATATTCACTTGTAGAAAAACAGTTCTTTTTTTGCTTCAGCATCTCTTTAATTCGAGCCACCCATTCTGGTGACAAGATACCACCTCCTAAGTCAACATCTTCCAGATTCAGTTCATTTATATTGGTGTTATCACTTGGAGACAAAGGTGTGGCAGCATATACATTTCCCAGACGGACTTGGGAGCGAAGAATAATGGGTGTGCTCCCTTTGTTCTTCAACCCCACTGGCAACGTATCATGTGGGTGTTTCAATTTGTCGGCTGGCCAGACCTCTGGTATTAACTCCAGACCAGGTGGCAATTCTACTTCTGAGCCCATTTCCATCATGAAGTGGGAAGTAACTGCCTTTCCACACATCCTCACTTTTGCCCTTAGACAGGTTATTCTTCCCGGTTGAATGACATATTCTCTCCCAGGAGGAGACCAGACATGGCCAATCTCTTCTTTTTGGTTGATCTTATCTTTTTTCAAAGCATAGTACACTGGTTTTAAGAATGGGTGAAGCGAGGGACAGTTCTCAGCCAATTGCAGTCTCAACAATCTCCGAATAAAGTCTGTATTTGTCCCAACCAACATGGCAGCTTCTCCCTTCTCTTTAGGTCTTGGGCACACAACAGCTAGAGTGTCAACTTCTTCGCTGATCCCCACCACTGGGGTAGGGAACTCTAACTTGAGTGAGACATAGCCATCATATGGGAACTTTGTGTCGCTCAGTCCCCAGATCTCCAGATCTTCCAGTCTTTGTAGTGGCAAGTGTTTCAGGTGCTTCTGATAAAAGTCTCTGAATAAAATAGTAACTTGAGCCCCAGTGTCCAACAAAGCCTTGCTCTAGATTCCTTCTATCTTAATTGGCACTAGGGGGGAAGGCCCAATTAGACCAGCTGGCAGCTTCTCATTCCTTGTTCTTTCCACTGCCTTACAGTTGGCATGCTGATGAGCGGTAGATGGTCGTCTTGAAGCTTTTGCTGTCTCTTTCAATGGAGCAGGCTTGATGGGTGAGACTCTGAACTGCTCTGAAGGGCGTAGGTCTGGCTGTGTTCGTCTTCTGTCATCTGAAGTGAAAATGGGTGAAGAATTCGAGGCAGGGATTCTTTCCTTCATGGTGTTATTTATGGAGCGCTTTGAACTTGGGCACACAGTTGGCTCCTTCACTGAGGCCCTCTGAAGTTTCCCTGCATCGAGTTCACCAAGAACATTTCATTTACTCTCCTCAGATTCTCAGGATTTGGACATCCCCGTCTCATGTGTCCTGTCTCTCCACATCGGTAACAGAATCCAACGAATGGTCTTGATCTGACTCCATTTAATTCTTTTCTGACTGCCATACCTGCAGATGCTGCATCTGTTTGCTTCTCTTCTGCTAGAGTCTTGACTGTCTTCTGCAGCCCCTCTACTGTCTTGACAATCTGTGTTATTGAATCTGCTAGTGTAGCTACTTGTGACTGTATCTGTGATGCTTCGAAACTAACTACACTGTGAACCATTGCTCCTGTTTTTACCTGAGCAGTGCTCCTTTCTTCCAACACTGCTTCTTCCTCTCTGACAGCTTTCACCAACTGATGATACATTAAAGTTGTCTGTTTTGTTTGTGCCCGCATCTTTATCATGATGGGATCTAGGGGTAATGCACCCTGAAATATCTGCTGAAGTCTTTTCTGATCTACTTGTTCTGAGTCTATCCCCTTCTTGAGCATTAGTTGATGAAGTATTCGATCGAACCGCCTAATATACTGGGACAATTTCTCCCCCTCCATCTGATAGGTATGAGTGAACTTGTATTGAAGCTCTTCCACTGTCTCAGTTCGGCCAAAAACGTCTTGTAAAGCGTTCAGGTAGTCTCTAGCTGAGCAGTCCCGTTTGCTCAATCTTAGATTTCTGATCACTTCTGCGGCCGCCCCTTTGAGACTTTCAGCCACTCGCTGTTTCTTAACAGCTTCCGAAACACTCCATTCTTCTATTACTTGAAGTACTTGATCCAGCCAGGGTTCAAACTCCTCCTCCCCATTTGGTGTGGGCTGAGTCCCTGAAAAGAACTTTAATTTTCGGTATTCAGATGCTAAAGATTCCTGGCCCAGAGTCGCACATTTACTCATTACTTCGGTCAAAGCTTGTACTAACTCAGAGGTGGTGACCATATCATTTGCATCTACTGACTTGTTTTCAGGTGAAAACTCTGTTCGGACCAATCTAGCTTTAAGTCCCTCTTTCCCAAATTCAAAGTCCTCAGGGAAATCTAACGCTGACACTGGTGTCTCCCACTGAAGCAGAACATCTGTCCTCTCCTCTTCTGTGTCCCTATTCACTTTTATATCTCTAATTAGACAATGTTCTCCTGGGATAATGTCTTCCATCAAATCATAAAGCTGACGGCGGGATAATTTAGTACTAGGGACTATCAATGCCAGTGCTTTGTCTAAGTCCACTCTACAGGTCTGACACCACTCAGTGACTGATTTTGAGTCCATTTTTTTTTTGTCTTTATTGTGCTTCAAAAGGGTGAAAAGGGGCGGAGTTATGGTCTGAAATATATCCCGGACGAGCCCCCAAAATGTAGCGCACCCGTGGGTGTGTCTTAGAAGTGGGATAGTAGGTTCAGACCTCCTTTGCTCCGGTGAACTCCCCTTTTTCTTCCCCAATGCTCAGACACAGTTTATATGAACAATGGGCCTGTTTATTTTCAACAGTAAGACCCTAAACAAAATAATGATAAGCACACAATCTTGCACACAATATTACTAGTTATAAAATAATACTGCAATATGGAATGTAAAGCAAGGTCAAACAGTTCCTTAAACAGTCATTTCAATCGATTACACTTTTCTCCACAGGGTGTCGCTATAACGAGTTTCACTATAAAGTTAAACTATGCTGAGAATACAATGAAAGTTAGATATTGAGGCTAATCACATGAAAATACAGCAGCCGAATATCTTAATCCATGTAAATGGCTTCCAATACTTAAATATACCAAAAAGGGAGAAAAATATAGTCCTGGTGGTAGCAAAAAGAAGAAAAAGTTGACAGCTGCATGCGTTGGGGCCCGTCTCTCAGTTGAATATTTATAACAGTGGTGGACAGTATAGTTCACTTGTGCAGGAAGATCCCTAACTATTGTCTGAGTCCACAGTCTATGATTCCTGCACTTTACTGAGTTATATGATCCAGAACAGGGTTCCTAGGCTCTAAGCATTTACCTTGTGAGTATTTCAATATCAGCATGAGAAATGTGCACTAGGAGAGTTAGCACAGTGTCCTCCAGACAGACAGCTAGTAACAATGCATCTGGGGTGAATGCAGGACATTGATGTGTGTTGATCTCACTCTCCTGTCCTGGATGCACTGTTCAAAACACTGTAGAATGGTGTGCAGATCTGTTACCTCTGAGGGCAGAAATACCAGCAACTCACTATGATGAAGTCCTTGGGCTCACTCATTCAAGGAAACAGTCCACTCTCTCTGGTCCCAGTGCAGCAGTCATACAGCTTGATCTTCTGTCCGGCCAGACAATCCAGTAACTCTGTCTTTAACAGCACACACAGGACACAAGTCAATCCTCTGTTCCTTCTCTCTCCTCCTACCGGATTATTGCGCCAAAACTTCCCCTCTCCTCGGGAACTGTCCTCTGAAAACTTGGTTCCTAGGTGGCACAGTAATCTTTCCTAAGTGCACCCCTTAGTGGGCATAACTGTGTACTGCAACCCATGAGGGAAATAAAAAGGTTTAGCATTAAACATTACCATTACACAAACCTGTGAGGGTGTTACACATAAAATACACTTACTTTCGGGAACCTAATTACATGGGCCTGATAAATTGTGTCTCACTGTATGCAAATGATGGTCACTGTCACCTTGTCCACTAACCACTCTGCAAGAGTGATGTTCATAATTTTTTAACAATATAGCCAGAGCAGGGACAAGGTCCTCCAGCACCCAAGGCTGAGACACCAAAGTGCGCCCCTCCATCCCTCCCACCCCAGCCGTCACACACTGATTGCTATTAGACTAAGAGGGCCACAGGGCCCACAACCTCCCCAACACCTTAATATCTAGTTATCTGGCTTGCAGTCACTGCTATGTATCCCCTTTTCTTATTTGTTTCTGCTTCATACACAATTAGGAATGACAGCTGAATGAATTGTGCGCCCCCTCCTACACTGCGCCCTGAGGCTGGAGCCTCTCCAGCCTATGCCTCGGCCCGGCCCTGAATATAGCCACACCAATACAACATGCATACAGCCTGTTTCAGACTTATTGGGCAGCGCTGGATGTACAGTCTTACTTCCAGGCGCATTAAAGAAAACCTGAACTGAAAATTTTAAAGTAAAATTAAACATACACACGTCATACTTGCCTCCCGTGTAGTCTACTCCTCAAGCATTCTTCATTAGCAACTTTTAAACAGGAATAATTTTTTTTTTCCCCAAAACTACATTTAGCATGACTACAATTTAATGCAGCTGAATGGCAGCATCTGTAACTTTGTTTCTGTATTTGCATCACAGTGATGTGATCTGGCACTGCAGCAATAACCTGCATCCCATTGCATATAAGTGTGCCCATTGTCCATGCTTAGATGTGCCCCAATGAGATGGACGCCTGTACACTGCCCGTGCAAATCAATAACAGATGGCGCAGGATAGCAGCTGACAGGTGATTAATTTACTGCCACCAGCTGCCCATATGTAATGGGCCTAAATCAGGTGGACTGCCAAGCTTACATGACAGAGATCCTTCAAGCTTACATATAATGCTGGGCTTGTTAGAAATAAATAATAAAGATGTTTCCCATACAACATTAATTTTCTATTTAACTAACTAAAAATTATAAAAGTAATAAATACAATTGACCAAAGGAAGTAATTGTTCAATACTAATGTTAGTTATCTTCTAATATAATCCAATGAGCAATGACATTCCAATTGATACCACCAGGTGGCAGTGTTACACAAGTGTAATGAAAGCATACTTTTTTCATTTCTTTTCTTTTTTTTAACATCAAAGTAGGTGTGATCTGTGTCCACAGATATGGCAACAGCAAAATATGTATTATTTAAAATTCACATGCATATTATAACTTTTCTGCAAAGTTGCATATCATGCTTTACAGTTTAGCTGTGGGCCAGGCCATACAGGACTTTAAAATTAGATCTTTAAAATGATAAATGAAATGATCCGCTAATATAACTGAAAGCTAAAGGTTGGTACATACATCAGATAAAAGTCTTTGGAAAATGAAAGATCAAAGACCAATTTTATCCCCTTCCATGTAGTATGAGAGCCGTACCTACACAGTCTAGACCAGTGTTTCTCAACATTTTATTGGTATGTACCCCTTTTGAAACCCTGTACTCACCAAGTACCCCCTAGCATAGTAAACATTATCACAAGTACCCCTTGACAAATATATTTTGAATCGTAGTGCATGATAATTGGTTCTAAACAATATACAAACATTTAATATGACTTTTAATTAGCTAAAATACTAATTTGGCTTTGTTTAAATAAGATTCATATTTTTCTAAAACTCTAAATTTGTTATTCTTGGTTATGTATATCAAGCCTGAGTACCCCCTGGAACCATCAGAAGTACCCCCTGGGGTACACGTACCACATGTTGAGAACCTAGGGTCTAGACTATTGAGCTGAACTCCCCATAAGATACAAATCTTTGCAAGGTGCTGCACACAAAGATGCTGTACACATGCAACAGATCAGTATCTGCAAATGATCAGTTAACAGTTATCAGTTAACAGTGTGCTGACCAGGAAGCTGTTATGGGGTAATGGCCATTTTCAAAATGGAGGACAGAGAATTCCATTGATCACGATGGACAAACAGGATGCAGGAGATGAGAAAGAGATTGATGAGTAGATTACACAGGAGGTAAGTATGATGGGTTTATGTTTATTTTGACTTTTTATTTTCAGTTCAGATTATCTTTAAACTGCGCATGTGCAGAGCGTTCCCAGCCACAAACGAGGAGGTGTGCAGCCAGGGCCATGCATACACGTTTAACCTCCCTGGCATTATGATTATTTCCAGATTTAGGGTCTAAATGCCATGCAATTTTTTCACAAGCTTTTAGACTCTAAAAACAAGAAACAAAAAACATACAATAGAGAGATCTGCAGCAGCGCCTGCATATAACTCTCTCAGGCACAGGATTACCTGCTCTGAGCTGCAGTTTCATCCCGGGCCTGACTCGGTATTACCGCTGAGGAGGTTAATCGTGACTTGCAGATCTTTCAGAGGAGGCAGCGGCACACTAAGTCAGAACAGAACTTCTTGCCCTCGCCTCGGGTATCCTTTAAAATTCCATAACCAACCATTGCTTATCTGATTATTTCCAATCAGGCTGGGCAGTGATCATATTTTCCTGTATGAACCATGCTTCACATTTAGAGCTGGTCCTGCTTGCAGGAAAACAGTCTACCAGAGAGGATTTTCCCAGGAGATTACTATTGATTCTTCCTGCAGTATGAAGACTTTTGCTGCTCTCCCTCCTCCACAGAAATGAATATGCATTTTCAGCCAAACAGAGCATGCATACTTTCTACGTCCGATTACCATCAAAAGTTTATATGCACACTAGCTTTATTAGGGTTAATGTTGTCTTTATAATGCAGCAGCAACAAAGATTTCCTGTGATCAGAAAAAAACTAGGTCAGCAAACAAAATCGACTGCAGTAGCATCTCAAATGGCTTGAAAACTAAAGCTGTACCATCGTCATCACCTCTTACAGTTATTCACAGTGAAAAGACAAAGGCCGAGGGCCATAGACATGCAACATGATATTATTCATTCACAGGGCCACCAAAGCTCCTGACACTAACCAGGCTTCCTGTATCTTTGAGCCTTTTAGTTTGTTGATAAAATGTACCATCAATTTCTTCATTCACAAGTTGGGTGTGAATTCTTGATTTTCAACTGGAAGCAGATGAGTCTTGTTTAACAATGAGCTGTACTTTGTGCTCACATCACATCGGGTGAGTACAAAACGAGACAGCACAACTCTCGCTGGTTCATCATCTTATCCTGGGACAATGTGAGTACGAAATGTAGCTGAAAGGCCTTTGGCTTTTCCTTTTGTTTTGAGGGATTATGCTATTTTAAGAGTTTATTTAATACATTCCAAAGAGCTGGAAAATCCCATTGATTTAATAGAAATGTTGGTTCCAGAGATTATTTGTTTGTTTGCTTGTTTGTTGCTGCTGCATTGAGGCAATTAACCTGTCTGGTAGTGGAAGGCCTGATCAGTTCACAGCTCGGCCTTGTCTTTTCTGCCTAGTGTGATCACCAGCTACCCTTGAAAGTTCTCACGAAAAGCAGGGGAACCAATTAACAATGCTCTTGTTTCCTACGGAATGTAGTTCAGCAAGTGCAAATGGTACTCTCTTTTTCATATTGAATGAATGACTCAGCCTGCTAGAGGCTGCCTCATGTCTTTTTTTTCAGCCTTCAGCTACTCTTGTGATACTCGTGCCGTGTGAAGTCTGTCTGCTGTTCAGTAGATGTGCACTAAATATAAAACCTTAACCACCTACATAAGCTTTTCCATTAGCAGAGAAGTCATTTTTGGACACATCAGAAGAATCTCAGTTTTAACAAATTGAAAGGCATATCAGCAATAATGACAGGTATGTAAATGCTTTTCATTTTTAGCACATTTGCATAGTATTGTTAATCTGCCCACATGCTTGGGAGTGATCCTTCTATTAAGACATGGATAGATTGCGTATGCCTTGGAAAAGGGAGGGAATGGACACAATTCTGAGGAGGAAAAGTAGGAGGCACTTCAGTTCATGACAAAATTCATCATGGCTGCTTAACTTAGGGCCTGTATACAATGCTGCGCTTGCGCTGCGATTATTAAATCACAAAGCCTTCATGAAAATAGAAAAAACGCATCGCAACAGTGTGTACAGGTCTTCACGATTTTCATGATTTTTGAGATTAAAAAACGCATCCGATTTTAAAAGCGCACAAAGCATACATTATTAAAAGTGTTTTTAAAAGAGTCAAATGGCATTTCAGATACAGGCACATTTTTATTTTTACAACGTAGTCTGATACTTAACATTTCCATTGTGTCAGAGCACCATCTTATTCCAGATTACTTGATAAGATTGTACCCTATTTCTGATGTAAAAAGCACAGAGTGAGCAGATTCTAGTGGATTCAGCAGCGTACTGTAAACCAGAGGTGCCCACACTTTTTCGGCTCGCGAGCTACTTTAAAATGTGCCAAGTCCAGGAGATCTACCAACATTTACAGTATAGGTAGCTAGGTATAGGTGCCTTCAGTATAGGCAGTTAGGTATAGGTGCCTTCAATATAGGTAGCCAGGTATAGGTAGCTAGGTATAGGTGTGTAACGATCGGTGTCAGCACACAGAGAGAATCTGATTATTGATGATCTGCAGAATCATCAACAATACAGATGTATACTTGATTATGGATGATCTGCAGAATCACCAATAATACAAGTATGACTAACCTCTGGACACCTAATGAAGTGTAAGTGTTTAGTGCAACTGTAGGCTATCTCCTGTGGGGCGGGAGACACAGATAACTTCGGCCAGAGACCACAGAGAGGAGCAGATGGCCCTCGGCTGTACAGGGACTATCTCCTTAAGAGAGGGGATAGAGACAATCTGGCAGCCAGTGATTCCCTGGTAAACTGATAATCAGACTGTACTGCAGCCAGGGGACTCCTATGGGATAGAGGCCACTGGCTGCACTGCAGGAAGGACTCTCTGAGGAGCAAGAGGTCCTTGCAGCTAACTGACACTTGGTGGAATAGTGTCACGGGTAGTACAGACAGACTGAACACTCGAGGGATGAGTGACAGACAGAAGGGTCGGGCAGGCCAGGTCGGCAACACACGAGCAGATAAGGTACAAAGACGGAAGGCTGATTCGGTAACCGGGTACAGGCAAGGTTGGCAACTGGTAGGCAGATAGGCAGAGGTACCGAATCAGAAAGCAAGAGAGAGGTCGACAGAGCAAATGGTCATAACAGATATAAAGTACAATCCTAGTCTGGGGTGTGAGGTCCTTGGTCTCGACACCCAGGAACTAGTCTAAGGAATAACACAGTATCCTATGCTTGGGTGTGAGGTCCTTGGTCTCAACACCCTGAAACTGATCTAAAGTATAACACAGCAATGACACAGTAATCCTAAGCTTGGGTGTGAGGTCCTTGGTCTCAACACCCCGGAACTGGTCTAAAGTATAACACAGCAATAACAAGAGCGTAATCTGGCTAAGTGTGAATTCCCAGGTCCACCTGGTTCTAACACACTGTAGGATCTGACTGAGGTCTGAGTGCTCACACGTAAGTATTCGCAACGGCAGACAACCAGCAACTGACAAGCAAGATCTATATATTCTGAAGCGCTGCCCCCAGCCACTCAGCCAATCAGGAGTTCTGCTGGGATCAGCTGATCGTCCTGATCAGCTGATACCTCTCCTGCTGGCATAAAGGTCCTGTCTTCTGGCGCGCACGCGCGTAGCTCTGCATCCATGTGCACTAGAAGGGCCAGGCAAACCAGACACATGCTGCTGTGCGGAAACCGCCGGTCTGAACGCGGAGACAGCCGCCCCGCCGCCAGACCGTGCGGCGGCATCTCCGCTATTCATTACAAGGTGCCTTCAGTATAGATAGCTAGGTATAGATGCCTTCAGTATAGATAGCTAGGTATAGATGCCTTCAGTATAGATAGCTAGGTATAGATGACTTCAGTATAGGTAGCCAGGTATAGGTGCCTTCAGTATAGGTAGTTAGGTATGGGTACCTTCAGTACAGGTAGCCAGGTATAGGTACCTTCAGTATAGATAGCTAGGTATAGGCGCTTTCAGTATAGATAGCTAGGTATAGGGGCCTTCAGTATAGATAGCTAGGTAGAGGGGCCTTCAGTATAGGTAGCCAGGTATAAGTAGTTACAGTGCTGCCCATAATTATTCATACCCCTGGCAAATTTTGATTTAAGTTACTTTTATTCCACTAGTAAGCAATTTTTTGATGGGAAATGACATAGGTGTCTCCCAAAAGATAATAAGACGATGTAGAAAAGGAATTATTATTATTATCTTTAAGTCAAAATTTTACTTTAATTTTACTTTATTAATTTTACTTTTATTTTACTTCAAGTCAAAATTTGCCCAGGGTATGAATATTTATGGGTAGCACTGTGGGTATAGGTGCCTTCAGTAAAGATAGCTAGGTGTACATGCCTGCTCCAGCGGCGGTGTCTGGGGCTCGTCCTGGTCTCCCCTCCTTCAGCCGCGGCTGGCTGGAGGGCAGATGAGCAAGCCGGCGGCTGAGGGAACGCTCCAGTGGATGTTGTGCCTAGTGCCACCCCCAGCCATGATATCGTTTCATGGTAGAGCCGCTCCTGGCCTCTCCTCTCCTCTTCAGCCGCATTGCCTCTCTCCTCCCCTGCCTTCCGATTGTCACAAAATTTAATGTGACATGGCTGCGATCCAGGGGCGTTGCTAGGACCCTAAGAGATCCGGGGCACTTTTGGGCACTTCAGCCAAAAAATGGGTGTGGCCATGCACCCACATGTGGGTGTGGTCATGGGTGGAGCCAAATATTCATGAACTTAACAGCGGTCTAAGTAGATCTACCCAGCAAAATGTTGGATGAAGCCCTCCTCTCCATTAATTAAAAAAAATGCAGGATCACTTAAATAGGCAGTGTCACTTAAAGATAACCTAAAGTCCAAAAAAAAAAAAAATGAGATGAACTCACCTGGGGCTTCCCTCAGCCCCCTGCAGACGATCGGTGCCCTCGCAGCTCCGCTCCGATGCCTCTGCACCCACCGGCGAACACTTCCGGTTTGGCCGTCACCGGCCGACAGGCATGGGAACGCGAGTGATTGTTCGCGTTCCCAGCCTGTATATCGCCCCCTATGCTGCTATTGCGGCCGCATCTTGAGTCCTCTCAGGTGCAGCTCAGTGAAAAGTTTGTTTACTGAGAATTCTGAAGCCAGTAGAACATATACCTGGTCTCCCAGAATGCACAGCTAGTTGGTCTGTCTGTTTCCTTTTCTGTGTCCTGTTCTGTATCTGTGTTGGTTTCTTTTGTTTTTGGTACAAGTGAATTGCTAAAAATGATCAGTGCCATTTGTTTCTAAAGGCAAAAATGTTCTGATAGTATATGCCCACCAGGAGCCCAAATCCATGAATGGATCACTGAAGAATATAGCAGTAGACGTCTTCAGCAAGCAGGGGTGCAATGTCACAGTCTCTGATCTTTACACAATGAAGTTTAATGCAGCTGCAACCAGAAGTGATATCACAGGTAAGCAATAATAGTCACTTCATGTGGCTTGCAGAAATCATGTATTAAGGAACATTGCTGGATTCAGAACCGACTGCGGAGATTGTGCTCAGATTTTGTGTTTTCTAACTCTTATGTGAATGTTTCCCAAAATGCTATGGTTTAATTTCATAACTCCAAAAACTTAGTGCCATGTAAATGACCCAAAAAATAGTCCTTGTGTCTCTTTATGTGTGTAGAAAGTATAAGGTAAATGTCCTTAGGGTTAGCAGACTAATGCAGATCATGTTTACAATATTTAAAGAGCTGCAACATTCACAGAAGCTGAGTACACAAATAAAGTAAGTTAATATGGACGACTCTCAGAAATGAAATAAATGTTTTTTCCAAGTACAGCTGCTCTGAACCAGTGTTGACACTTGATGCACAGGAGGCTGTGGTTGATATGAATTGCTATCGTAGAATAGATTGGAATTGTTTGTGGTACAATGACAATTGGCATACTGCAATGACAGCAGTATAGTGCAAAATAACAACAACATAGTGTGATGACAACAGCAACGACAGAGTAATGCAAATGGCAACATATAATGCTAGCGACTTGTCATGGCATGTGGTACAATGCATCACATTGGTAGTATTGTCTCGCACTCACTAAAGGATCAAACCCATAGTCTTTAAGGGGAGTACAACAGCTGAAAAGAGGGATGACGCCTTCTATGCAGTATTCATCAAGGAAAAAAGCCGGCACATCCAAAATTAATCTTTATTGGTTTGCAAATGCGATTGCGATTTTTTTCATTTGCATTGCATTATCCCTCTTAAAATCGCTCCAGAAAGCGCTTGCGATTTGTAAATCGAATCACTATAGTGGAAAATATTTCTCATGATTCCTATAATAAAGTAGCAACCCTAGCAATTTAAAAATCACTAGTGATTTGCGATTTTGCGATTCAGCTGTGTAGTGGAAAAAGACCCTTAAAGCACTAAGCCAAGTGTGCCCTACATACATAAATTAAGTGGCCATGCTTCCTAGATAACAGAATTAATCTGATCTGAGGTCTGAGGCATGGGGGCAGGCATGGTGGCGCAGCACAGGGGCAGGCATGGTGGCACAGCACAGTGGCAGGCATGGCAGCACAGCACAGGAGCAGGCATGGTGGCGCAGGACAGGGGCGGGCATGGCAGCACAGCACAGGGGCAGGCATGGTGGCACAGCACAGTGGCGGGCATGGCAGCACAGCACAGGGGCAGGCATGGGGCTCAGGACAGGGGCAGGCATGGCAGCGCAGCACAGGTGCAGGCATTGTGGCACAGCAAAGGGGCGGGCATGGTGGCGCAGCACAGGGGCAGGCATGGCAGCACAGCACAGGGGCAGGCATGGCAGCGCAGCACAGGAGCAAGCATGGTGGCGCAGCACAGGGGCGGGCATGGCAGCACAGCACAGGGGCAGGCATGGTGGCACAGCACAGTGGCGGGCATGGCAGCACAGCACAGGGGCAGGCATGGGGCTCAGGACAGGGGCAGGCATGGTGCCCATGGTGCTGTAGTGTTTAAAACAAAAAGAAAAGGTGAGCATGCATCATTAGGCAATAAATATTGCTTTTAGTCTATACATGGAGGGGATAGGTCATAGACCTGATAGTGAACGTATATGAAACAAAAAGGAAAGGCAACCACTCTATATATAGGATGGTAAACGAGCACTAATTGGACCAAGAAACATACATGAGGTATAATATGTCTTTATTGATACCAACTAAAAATTTAAAACATTTAAAACAAAGCAAGCCATGACCAAGCCTATATAGGCTATATAACCTTATATAGGCTTGGTCACGGCTTGCTTTGTTTGAAATGTTTGAAATTTTTAGTTGGCTTCAATAAAGACATATTATACATCACATATGTTTCTTGGTCCAATTAGTGCTCGTTTACCATCCTATATATAGAGGGGTTGCCTTTCCTTTTTGTTTCATACATGGTGCTGTAGTGCCCATGGCACGAGCCATGCCTGCACCCCTCTAGATACACTTCAGAATGATGACAGTTCCAGTACATGAGTGTGAAGCTGCATTACAGGTGACCCTAGCCTGGAGAAAATCTGACTCTTGTACTACATAGATGTTGTAAGATTGTAAAATTAAGATAGCATGGTGTATGACCAGCTCCACAGATTCCAATGATCAGTATTAAACTTGTATTTTAATTCCCTTTTTCAAAGACTACCCAATGTTGCCATTCAGAATGTTGCATTTGTCAATTATTCCACTAACCCAGATTAGTTAAGTCTGCAGCTGCGCCTTTTGTCTGTGCTGTGTAATTCATTTCTTCTAACAGTAAAAAGAAAAAACTCTATTTCTCACTGGACAGGAGATCTGTGCAATCCTCAGCACTTCAGCTACAGTATAGAGACAAAGGAAGCATTTAAGAAGGGTTGTTTAAGTGAAGATATTCTTGAGGAGCAAAGAAAGGTCCATGAAGCTGACTTAATCATCTTTCAGGTAGATCAAGTTTTAATAAAAACATTATATTTTTTCTTTTTTAATATATATATATATATATATATATATATATATATATATATATATATATATATATATATATATATTTTAAAATAACCCTTTATTTACGAGACCTTCAGACACCCTAACCAAGCAGCATACTGTATATTTTCAATCTATGCCATGCACTGATACGGACCAGAAAGTCTGAAACAGCTGTGTGTATGTTGGATTGATAAAATGTACTAGCAGAGCGACAGGCTCACTAAACACCAGCAGTTCTGGATGTGGAGCCTTGCCTTCAGGGGCTTCAAAATTAAAGAGATGATTCAAATATGCATCATGGGAAAATAACTTCTATTTTAAGTAGACAAAATTACATTTAGCATTTCTTTTTAATAGAAGGCGTTTTGGTCTATTTTAGCACTTTACTAGTGGTTCTGGGTCACCACGAGCTATCTGGGTATTACTAATTAATACTGGTCCAGACCCAATCCCATACAGCTATATCAATCTCTGCCATGCACTGATGAGGACCAGAAAGTCTGAAACAGTTGTAGACGCTAGTCTAGTTTAAGTGACCCAGCAGGAAACCTCGTAGGGAACAGATTGCCAATAACAGCATCATCTAAAGCACAAAATAATGCGGTTGGCCAAATAGCGTGGGACGTAGTTTACTACAACCTACATCTAAAACTTAGCAGTTCTGCTGTGCTGTCCTCCCAATCACGTTAGTAGAATTTCCCTATGAGGTTTCCTGCTGGGTCCCCTAAACTAGACTAGCGCCCAGCTGTATGCATGTTGGATTGGTGTGGCTCTGTAAAATGTATTATCTATAGGCTCACTATACACCAGTGGTTCTAGATGTGCAGCCTTACTATCAGGGGCATACAGAGATGATTTTCATTTTCTATATTATCATACTGGAAGCTTAACTCAGTTGATATTTGCCTAATACAAGGAATGTTTGTCCATGAATCCTCCCCCTAGATTCTTCTCAGTCCACCGCTGATGTGGCACAGAGTGGCTGAGCTAAAGTGCCATGATGGCCCCTCCCTCTGCCTTGCTCCTCTCTCCCAAGTATCACCATTCCACTCCTCCCATGTGTGTTTGGCTTGGGTGGAAGCCTGACCATCTCAGCGGAAGCCATGCATGCATGGTGCATTATTGTGTGTGCATGCATGCTCACTAAGGGAATCACAGAGAGTGAGAGAGAGAATGCTGTAGAGGGATCCTGAGAATATGAAATGGTGGGAGGTAGCATGAAGCGACTGTGAGGCTTCTCATGTCATCATATGAGGCCTTACTGCTCACCAACTGGGGATGGTGGATAGTTAGATATTTTTCGACAATTCCTTTAACAAATTCAAAATGTTTTCATTTGTAACCTACTACTGGGGCCATTTCCCTCACTACCTGTTCCCTATGACATTGGTTTATAAAACAGGGATTTGAGACAACCCTAACTAAGAAATAGGCACAAATAAAACTCTGACAGTGGTTCTAACACTTTCTGGCCCCAATCCAATTAATTTCTTCTCCTAAGTTTCCTCCTAGGAGATTTTTTTTATCTTCTGTTTAAAATAACATTTGTACTTAACCCATTCGCGTTCCGTCATTTTCACTTGAGCAATGTTCACCTCCCATTCATTAGCCTATAACTTTATCACTACTTATCACAATGAACTGATCTATATCTTTTTCTTTCCGCAACCAATTAGGCTTTCTTTGGGGGGTACATTTTGCTAAGAGCCACTTTACTGTAAATGCATTTTAACAGGAAGAATAAGAAAAAAACAGAAAAAAATCATTATTTCTCAGTTTTCAGCCATTATAGTTTTAAAATAATACATGCCTCCATAATTAAAACTCACGTATTGTATTTGCCCATATGTCCCGGTTATTACACCATTAAAATTATGTCTCTATCACAATGTATGGCGACAATATTTTATTTGGAAATAAAGGTGCATTTTTTCCGTTTTGCATCTATCACTATTTACAAGTTTAAAATAAAAACAATATAGAAATATTTCATCTTTACAGTGATATTTAAAAAGTTTAGACCCTTAGGTAAATATTTACATGTTGTTGTTTTTTTATTGTAATGTTTTTTTTTTATATTAACCACTTCACTACTGAGGGGTTTTACCCCTTGAACACAGAGCAATTTTCACCTTTCAGCACTCCATCCATTCATTCATCTATAACTTTATTATTACTTATCGCAATGAAATGAACTAGATCTTGTTTTTTTTCGCCACCAATTAGGCTTTCTTTAGGTGGGACATTATGCCAAGAATTATATTTTATTATTAATGTGTTTTAATGGGAAAATAGGAAAAAATGTGGGAAAAATATTATTTTTCAGTTTTCGGCCATTATAATTTTTAAATAATGCATGCTACTGTAATTAAAACCCATGAAATGTATTTGCCCATTTGTCCCGGTTATAAAACCGTTTAAATTATGTCCCTATCAGAATGTTTGGCACCAATATTTTATTTGGAAATAAAGGTGCATTTTTTTCAGTTTTGCGTTCATCCCTAATTACAAGCCCATAGTTTATAAAGTAACAGTGTTATACCCTCTTGACATAAATATTTAAAAAGTTCAGTCCCTAAGGTAACTATTTTGTTTATTTTTTTATTGTATTTATTTATTTATTTTTAATAACAAAAAAAATAAAAATTGGGGAGTGTGGGAGGTAATGAGTTAATTTATTGTGTAATACAATGTATTTGTATGTGTAAAATACTTTAGGGTGTAGTTTACTATTTGGACACAAGATGTCCACAGTGAGTCTGTTTACATGCGACCTGTATGCATCCGGAAGGACGCTTACAGGAAGCAGTAGGAGGCTGGGAGAATCACAATGATCGCACTGTTTCTAATAGAAGCAGCGGATCATTGCGGGGGTTTAGATCAACGAACGGGAATCGATTTTCCCGTTCATTGATCTCCCGGCAAGCGGGTGGCGGTGTGCACGAGCGGCGGGTGCACGCGCACGAGCGGCGGGAGCGCGGACAGCGGCGGTAGCGTGGAAGGTACGGATTTCTCCGTCCCTGGGGGTTAAAGGATGGAAAAAGGGACGGAGAAATTCGTACCGCCGGGGGTAAAGTGGTTAAACATTTTATTTGGGTAGTTTTGGGAGGGTGGGATGTAAACAATAGATTTATAATGTAAATGTGTGTTTGAGTTTAATTTTTTTTACTTTTAGTTGTAGTTTTACTTTTTGGCCACAAGATGGTGGCCATGAGTTTGTTTACATGACATCACTCTAAGCGTAACATTCACTTAGAGAGACGCATGGGGGACGCTACAGCCAGAAAAAGAGAAGCTTCCGAGAGAAGCTGTCGCTTTTTCAGCGGGGGAGAGGAATCAGTGATCGGGCACCATAGCCCGATTCACTGATTGCCTGGCTAACGAACCGCGGCCGGGAGCGCGCGTGCACGCGCGCGATTGGCGCAGGAGCGTGCATGGTTCCTGGACGTAGTTTCTACGTCCAGGAACTAAAATGGGTTAAATAACGTTTGCAATTAAAAAAGTACCAAAAGATAGGTAAAAATGTATTCCTAGTACAGTATGTTCTTGCTTGCTAGTGGCTTAAATGGCACTTTATTTAAAATGTGAAAATACCGTATTTTTCGGACTATAAGACGCTCCGGACTATAAGACGCACCGAGGTTTATGGGGTAAAAACCAGGGGAAAAAGATATACTAAACCTGGGTGCATCCATGGTCCAGGAGTGTCTTATGGACCTTGTTACACTGCCAAGTTACACTAACCCCTGCTGCCCCCACAAACTATACTAAACTACACTTCACTAACTCCTGCTGCCCCCCCCCCCCCCCCCCAAGCTACACTGCACTACACAACCCCCATCCCTTCCTTTCTTTCCCCAACTACACTAACTAAACATTACATTTATGGTAAATTAGTGTGGGTGTCCATGCCATGTAAATGATGGCAGCAGCACCAGTGTGATCCATAGTACTTCTAAGGGTCATAGCAGCAGCCGCTGTAACTATGCACACTACTTGTCCTTTGATCTTAATCCTCCCAGTGTACCCCACAGTAGCATGATCCACAATGTTTGCATGTGGCATAGGAGAAGCCACCGTGATCAGCATAGCTGGTCCTTTGATCTCACCCAGAAGCAGTCACCCGCCATTATCTCTAATGCTGGTCCTTTAAACTTGCCCAGAATACGCCGACCGCCGTTATCTCCAATGCTCGTCCTTTAATCTTGCCCAGCGTCAGACCCCATTAGCACGATCCCGGATGACAGGCAATTCAGCCGCTATAGCGGCAGAGTCCTCAGGCTTCCATACTACCTTGTTTACTGGCGCTCTCTAATGACCTGCGTCGCACGTGCGCCGGGTCATGGGGTGACGTATGTAAACAAGGTAGTACGGAAGCCTGAGGACTCTGCCGCTATAGCGGCTGAATCGCCTGTCAATGTCATCCAGGTCATGCTGGGCAAGATCAAAGGACGAGTATTGTAGATAATGGCGGGCGGCGTATTCTAGGCAAGTTTAAAGGACCAGCATTAGAGGTGACAGCTTCTGGGCGAGACCAGCAGGACCAGCTATGATCTATGATGTCAAAGGACCTCCTATGCCACATGCAAACATTCTGGATCGCGCTGCTGCGGGGCACGCGGGGGGGGGGGGGTTTAAGATCAAAGGACAAGCAGTGTGCGTAGTTACAGCGGCTGCTGCTATGCCGCTCTGGACAGTACTGCTGCCGCTCGCTTGGGACCATTTATTTCCTATACAGGGAAACAAGCACCAGGGTAGGTTACATTCGGACATTCGGACTATAAGACGCAGGTACTTTTTCTCCCCACTTTAGGGAGACGTCCCCCCTTCCCCACCGCTGTGCCCATCGCTCCCTCTTCTCTCTCCACTGCCACCCCACCTGTTTGAGGGGGCACAAGATTTATTTGAGGGGGCCCCGCCCCCTCTTGCACCTGCGTAGAGCCGTCTCTGTCCCAATGCCATATGCAGTCCCCTTTTCTGTGTGTAATTTCCATGTTCAATATTTGTTGACTATATCAGCACAACCAAACAAAAAAGTCCCAAATGAAATAAGCTGCTAAAGTCCAACACTCCAGTATAGTGTTTTCAGAAACATCAAACCATATAATCTTCAGCGCTATTCTCAATATTCCACCACCAGTGACACCAATAAACAAGATGCGCTTACCACAGTATGTTTAGACCTTAATTACAGGGTCTAAAAATGAAGCATCATAGGACCAGCGGCTGGTGTCTTCCCTGCCGGCCTCCGTACACATACACTGGTATCCACCATTATTAGGACAGTCACATCCACCAGAACTCGCAAGTGTATGCAAAAAAGATAAAAACACTCATCTAAGCGTATCAACCTTTAAGGCTTTTAATGTCAACAAATTTTTTAAAAACAAAGTTAAAAAAGCACTCACATATGGGCCCTTGCCTTGCGACAGGGACCCAGAACAATATTGTCATAAACCCCTGACCTGCTGCATGCTTGTTCAGGGTCTATGGTTGAAAGAATTTTAGGCAGAGGACCAGCACGGCAGCCAGGCAACTGGTATTGCTTAAAAGGAGATAAATATGGTAGCCTTAATATTATTCTCACCTCGGGTTCCCTTTAAAAGTGCAACCCAAAGACAATGGGCCTAAGTTTTGGTGACCCTTTCCCCAGAAAATTCACATAATTGTGCAGGTTTTCTCAAGAAAATACACGTAATGTGAGCAGATTTGCCCAGAAAATACGTTCAATCATGTTGGCAGATTTGACGAAAAAACACGTTCAATCAAGTCGGCAGATTTGACCAGAAAATATGTTCAATCATGTGGCAGATTTGACCAGAAAATACGTGCAATCATGTGGCAGACCTGACCAGAAAACACTTCAATCATGTGGCAGACCTGACCAGCAAATACTTCAATCCTGTAGCAGACCTATAATAATCAAAAAGCTGGCAGTGGAATCTTTTTTAAAATGCAGGACATACAGTACCCCCTTCTACATGACAAACACAAATTCTACAATTATCTCTTATTTGCAAAAATATTAAAATTTATTGAATACTCCAATAATAAAACATAAAATGTAAAAAGAACATGGGATGACCACCCCGTCACCACTCATCAAACCCACAACAACCTCACACCCACAAACATCCGCCGGCATCTAACTCTAGTGATCAAATAGGAACGAACAACTGCTGGTCAATGCTGGTTAAACAGATGAAGCTGTATGCATAGAAAGGCCCAACAGGCTGCATAGTATAGACAAAGTCTCTTTAAGGGACCATGGTTGAAAAAGCCCTGTGCCCAAGTCCACCTCAAATGTCCTCACACTGGCAACAGAAACAAAGTCTGTAAGTGCTATGCACGTCACACAGCACTGTAAGCAGTGTAGCAGTGTGCAGAGGTTTAGCAGCTGGTCAACAGCAAAGTCAGAGCAACTGTGATACATATGCAGAAGCAAGATGCAGCATGTAAGCACATGACAGCGCCTCACATTCAGAGTACAGGTGCAATATATTAAGCTTGGCTCACCATGCCTACTCATCACATACGGTGCTCCATTGTTGAAGTCCACTTGTTGGATCTGGATGTCCGTATTGACCAGATGGGATAGGTGATAGCCAGTGGATGGATGGATGTGGACTACAGATCTAAGCAGTGGCGGTCACGGTCTGAAAGGTCAGACGGCATGCACGGTGGTGGATAGGGCCCTTTTACAGACCTGTAGTGGATGCTGAGGTGAGAGTAGGGACGGCGTGGCGTCCCATGCCGAGCCATGCAGCTACCCTAAAATGTAGCAGACCTGACCAGAAAACACTTCAATCATGTAGCAGACTTGATCAGAAAACACTTCAATCATGTGGCAGACCTGACCAGAAAACACTTCAATCATGTAGCAGACTTGATCAGAAAACACTTCAATCATGTGGCATACCTGACCAGAAAACACTTCAATCATGTGGCGGACCTGACCAGAAAACACTTCAATCATGTGGCATACCTGACCAGAAAACACTTCAATCATGTGGTGGACCTGACCAGAAAACACTTCAATCATGTGGTGGACCTGACCAGAAAACACTTCAATCATGTAGCAGACTTGATCAGAAAACACTTCAATCATGTAGCAGACTTGATCAGACTTGATCAAAACTTGAGACCAAATGGGTATATGAATTAAATTGTATGGCTCTACATGGCTTAAATATAGAGTTAGATTTAAATTGTTTTATTTCTAATGCATAAAATTGGATGGTGACCTTTTTGGAATGTAAATTTTAATTTTGGCCACTAGATGGCAGACTTGTTTTATAATATGAATGAATACCATATATTTGTAAACAGGAAGCAGAGCAGCCTTATTAATTTAAGATAGGTTTACTGTATCTAAATTTAGAAAAAATGCTAGATGTTAAAAAACCTTTGTTGCAATGGTGCATATTTCGGGCATCTTTTTTATAAGGAAGGAAGTAATGCGTGCTTGGGCATGCCTTCTCCGCTTTATGACGCAAACTTTTTATAAACAATAGTATCCGGCTGACCGGAAGTGGAAGTGACGCTGCTTGGAATGCAGCGCCATTTTGGAAATGAAGTAAGCATCTTCGCTCCGGCGTCTGAGGGAGGAATGCCTTTCTGCGGACTTTTAAGGTATAAAAAAGCCAATATCAGCCATTTATCTTTTAGCACCTGATGAAACTACGCTAGTGAAACCGGTCGGCTGTGGCAGACATTTGGCTGGACGGCGTCCTGGTATATTTTCACGCTTATCATCATTCTGGGTCCCTGTCGCAAGGGCCCATATGTGAGTGCTTTTTTTAAGTTTGTTTTTAAAAATGTTGTTGACATTAAAAGCCTTAAAGGTTGATACGCTTAGATGAGTGTTTTTATCTTTTTTGCACACACTTGCGAGTTCTGGTGGATGTGACTGTCCTAATAATGGTGGATACCAGTGTATGTGTACGGAGGCCGGCAGGGAAGACACCAGCCGCTGGTCCTATGATGCTTCATTTTTAGACCCTGTAATTAAGGTCTAAACATACTCTGGTAAGCGCATCTTGTTTATTGGTGTCACTGGTGGTGGAATATTGAGAATAGCGCTGAAGATTATATGGTTTGAAATTACCATGTACAGCATTCCCTTTCTTTCTGGTACAGCTCCCTTTGGCAGCAGCTCCACTCTTCCATGTGTTGCTTCCTATTTGCAGCACCCTCTTTCATATACAGCTAACTTCTTCCATGCCCTGTTGCCCCCCTCTGGCAGCACCCAAGGCCTATGATTAGAAATGGCCCAAACAGTTCGCCGGCAAGCAGTATTCTGCAAACATCTGCGAACAGCAAACATTTGGCGTGTTCGACCTGCCTCCTATACATCATCATGGAGCCAAACTTTGACCTCTTACCTCACAGTCAGCAGACACATGGCAGCCAATCAGCTAGCACCCCTTCCTGGACCCCCACCCACCTATCAAAAAGCAGTAGCAGTGGCCATATTGGATTAATGCTCTGCTGGCTGCTGACTGTTAGTGAGAGCAGTGTCAGACTTGCTGCAGATAGGTGGGGAAAGCATTAGCTAGGCCTGTGTTCTTGTTCCTCGCTTGCTATGAAAGCACCCAAACAGGCCTTTTGAGGGCTGGTACATTGGTCTCCTGTGTTTTTGTGTGACACTTCACAGCCCACTGACACCCAGAGCTGTCTGCACACTACTTCTGTTGCCTCATTAAGTTACATGCACAGAACCACTCCAGTGCATTATTATTTCACTGTATTCTTATAGTACTATTGCATTTCTCTGTGTGAGACACTCCACAGCCCACTGACACCCAGAGCTTTGCATAATGTGATTTCTGCCCTTTAGGGATTAAAACCAGACTTTGCAGCAACTCGATAATTTTTGGTGAGACTTTTGGCATGGATCCCCCTCTGGCATGCCCCTGTCCCGGTGTTAGACCCCTTGAAACAACTTTTCCATCACTTTTGTGGCCTTAAACAGTCTTTGTAGGTTTTAAAATACGCTTGCCCATTGAAGTCTATGGTGGGTTCGCCAGATTCACCTGTTCGCGAACATCTGCAGAAGTTTGCATTCGACCGTTCGCGAACTTAAAATTCTATGTACGCAAAATCTCTACCTATGGTGTTATTCCAGAAATCCGGCCCTGCTCCTGTCCTGTGTGCACTTTTCTAAGCACCCTACTGGTCCTGATCCAGATATGTATCTAGCCTGATCTGTGTTGAACAGATGGACCCCTCCAATCCTGACTGCAAAATCTCTGGCTGACTCACATGGGCAGGTCCAGTGGATGTCAACTCACTTTGTTCATGTCAGGGGAGGGGTCACTCTTGAGTCACTATATCTGTCAAGCTTTCAGGCTAATGAAGTACATGGAGCATTTTTTACGTTTCTGTGTGTATTGATTGGTTAAATGAAAATAAAGTAAAAGTAGAATGCCTGCCTTTCTTCTTCTTTTTCAGTTTCCTTTGTACTGGTTCAGCTTTCCTGCTATCATGAAGGGCTGGATAGATCGAGTCTTTGTACAGGGATTTGCCTTTGACTTCCCTGGCTGTTATGACACCGGACTGCTAAAGGTGTGCTATATTAACACCATTATATCTTATGGGTCTCTGTTATTGGCTACCTATCATATTTTAATCCATTTTAAGAGGGAAAGAGTCTGTCAAAACCTCAAATTAGTTCATGTTTAAAGGAAAATGTAACTGACTATACAAGCATTTTTAAAAATTAAAGAGGAAGGGGAGCAGGTAGAGAAAATGGAATGGAGATGATGATGGTAATAATAATAATAATCCTATATAATAATTAGCCTGTGTCGCTGCATCCAGCAGTTTGCAGCGTCCCTGTGTCCCTGTTATTTTGTTACTGCGCATGTGCGCAGTAATGGACAGCTGGAGGGACCAGGGAGCAAGGTGGGCGAGCAGTTGCGTGCGCGCGCATGCGCAGTGACTGGCGGCGGAAAAAAAAAGACCTAGAGCCCGTTTTTAAATGGGCTTGGGTCTACTAGTATACACATAAAACATGCAAGTGCACTGCAGTGTACATAATTAACTGTATTGTCAATGCACACCTGAAGTGTGAGAATCATGGAGGCTGACATATTTATTTCCTTTTAAACAATTCAAATTGCCTGGCTGTCCTGCTGATCCTCTGTCTCTAATGCTTGGTAAATACAATTCAATTTCCAATCCGATCGATGGATAATATGATGAGAAGTTGTATAGTTTGTACATGTCCAAACTGCTCCCAATCGATTAAGGGATCGGTTTTCCAATGATAACCTAAAAATCAATCCCTTTATCGATCAGAAACAGATTGAACGTATCAGAAGTAATTGTCCATTTCCTGTCAATCAGATGGGAAGTTACATTTTGTGTACCTAGCATAAAATGTTTAGCCATAAGGTGCGTACTCACGTCTGATTTTATGCCCGATTGTCTTTCAAACCGGAAGTTTAAGCAACTTGCCATTCAAGCAAAAAGTCATTCAGACTTCTTGTACACACAGACGACAAAATGTTTTTGAAATGCTAATTACAGCTAATTTACATGTCGTTTGACTGGTCAATGTACTAGATAGAACAATAGTCTAGATCAAATGACTGATCAAACAACTTGTTTAAAAGTCTATTAGTGTCAAACTGTACACATGTACGGACCTAACTGTTGTTTGAAGGACAGTTAGTTCACGGATCCGCCAAGCGGATCAGTCAAGACTGCTGCGATCAGTCTAACGATCGTTCTTACACACGCCGAATTGTCGTTCAAATGACCGGTTTGAACGACAAGTCGTTCAGGAATATCAGACGTGTGTATGTATCTATAGACCCTGAGCAAACAAGCAGATCAGATGTTTCTGACTGACGTCTGACTAGATTAACTGCATGCTTGTTTCAGGTGTATGATTCAGACACTACTGCAGCCAAAGAGATTAGCAGGACTGCCCAGCAACTGCTACTGTTTAAAAGAAAATAAATATGACAGCCTCTATATTCTTTTCACTTTAGGTTCAAGACAAAGGTTTGTTGCTGCATCTGAACTCACATGCAATATCTCAGCAACACTATCTATTGTGTATGCTAGGACCAATGTAATGACAAGAAAAGAAGGAGCAGGTCCTTTAAACACAGCACCACACAATTGTAGTATTCAAAAAGTACAAATATGTATTAACAATTCATCAATAATCACTATAGAGCAGTTTTTTTTGTTTGTTTGTTTTTTTCAATAAAAACAGTTAAAAAGAATCATACTGCCTGTATATCCATAATAACAATGCATCTATATGTATATATATATCTACCTGTATGTATCTATAGCTATATCTATATCTATATATCTCTACATCTCTATATCTCTATCTCTCTATCTCTCTATATCTCTATCTCTCTATCTCTACCTCTATATCTATCTATATATATATATATATATAATATATCTACCTATCTATATATATATATATATATATATATATATATATATATCTATCTATATATATATCTATATCTATATCTATATATCTATATCTATATCTATATATATATATCTATATCTATATCTATATATCTATATCTATATCTATATATATATCTATATATATATATATATATATATATATATATCCATATATATATATATATATATATATATATACATTTTTTACAAATAAATAACTGCAAAGTGGTGTGTGCATAATTATTAAGCCCCCTTTGATCTGAGTGCAGTCAGTTGCCTATAGACATTGCCTGATGAGTGCTAATGACTAAATAGAGTGCACCTGTGTGTAATCTAATGTCAGTAAAAATACAGCTGCTCTGTGAGGGCCTCAGAGGTTGTCTAAGAGAATATTGGGAGCAACAACACCGTGAAGTCCAAAGAACACACAAGACAGGTCAGGGATCGATTTATTGAGAAATTTAAAGCAGGCTTAGGCTACAAAAAGATTTCCAAAGCCTTGAACATCCCACGGAGCACTGTTCAAGCGATCATTCAGAAATGTAAGGAGTATGGCACAACTGTACACCTACCAAGACAAGGCCATCCACCTAAACTCACAGGCCGAACAAGGAGAGCGTTGATCAGAAATGCAGTCAAGAGGCCCATGGTGACTCTGGATGAGCTGCAGAGATCTACAGCTCAGGTGGGAGACTCTATCCATAGGACAACTATTAGTCATGCACTGCACAAAGTTGGCCTTTATGGAAGAATGGCAAGAAGAAAGGCATTGTTAACAGAAAGCATAAGAAGTCCCGTTTGCAGTTTGCTACAAGCCATGCCCCCACATGTCCCCCAACACAGCAACCATGTGGAAGAAGGTGCTCATGTCAGATGAGACCAAAATGGAACTTTTTGGCCAAAATGGAAAACTCTATGTGTGGTGGAAAACTAACACTGCACATCACTCTGAACACACCATCCCCACTGTCAAATATGGTGGTGGCAGCATCATGCTCAGGGGGTGCATCTCTTCAGCAGGGACAGGGAAGCTGGTCAGAGTTGATGGGAAGATGGATGGAGCCAAATACAGGGCAAACTTGGAAGAAAACCTCTTGGAGACTGCAAAAGACTTGAGACTGGGGCGGAGGTTCACCTTCCAGCAGGACAATGACCCTAAACATAAAGCCAGGGCAACAATGGAATGGTTTAAAACAAAACATATCTATGTGTTAGAATGGCCCAGTCAAAGTCCAGATCTAAATCCAATCGAGAATCTGTGGCAAGATCTGAAAACTGCTGTTCACAAACGCTGTCCATCTAATCAGACTGAGCTGGAGCTGTTTTGCAACGAAGAATGGGCAAGGATTTCAGTCTCTAGATGTGCAAAGCTGGTAGAGACATACCCTAAAAAACTGGCAGCTGTAATTGCAGCAAAAGGTGGTTCTACAAAGTATTGACTCGGGGGGCTGAATAATTACGCACACCCCACTTTGCAGTTATTCAATTGTAAAAAATGTTTGGAATGATGTATGATTTTCTATCCACTTCTCACCTGTACACCACTTTGTATTGGTCTTTTACGTGGAATTCCAATGAAATTGATGCATGTTTGTGGCAGTAATGTGACAAAATGTGGAAAACTTCAAGGGGGCCGAATACTTTTGCACCCCACTGTATATGTACAGTGGTGTGAAAAACTATTTGCCCCCTTCCTGATTTCTTATTCTTTTGCATGTTTGTCACACTTAAATGTTTCTGCTCATCAAAAACCGTTAACTATTAGTCAAAGATAACATAATTGAACACAAAATGCAGTTTTAAATGATGGTTTTTATTATTTAGTGACAAAAAAAACTCCAAATCTACATGGCCCTGTGTGAAAAAGTAATTGCCCCCCTTGTTAAAAATTAACTTAACTGTGGTTTATCACACCTGAGTTCAATTTCTGTAGTCACCCCCAGGCCTGATTACTGCCACACCTGTTTCAATCAAGAAATCACTTAAATAGGAGATATCTGACACAGAGAAGTAGACCAAAAGCACCTCAAAAGCTAGACATCATGCCAAGATCCAAAGAAATTCAGGAACAAATGAGAACAAAAGTACTGTAATTGAGATCTATCAGTCTGGTAAAAGTTATAAAGCCATTTCTAAAGCTTTGGGACTCCAGCGAACCACAGTGAGAGCCATTATCCACAGATGGCAAAAACATGGAACAGTGATGAACCTTCCCAGGAGTGGCCGGTCGACCAAAATTACCCCAAGAGCGCAAAGAAAACTCATCCGAGAGGCCACAACAGACCCCAGGACAACATCTAAAGAACTGTAGGACTCACTTGTCTCAATTAAGGTCAGTGTTCACGACTCCACCATGAGAAAGAGACTGGGCAAAAACGACCTGCATGGCAGATATCCAAGGCGCAAACCACTTTTAAGCAAAAAGAACATTAAGGCTCGTCTCAATTTTGCTAAAACACATCTCAATGATTGCCAAGACTTTTGGGAAAATACCTTGTGGACCGCTAAGACAAAAGTTGAACTTTTTGGAAGGTGCGTGTCCCGTTACATCTGGCGTAGAAGTAACACAGCATTTTAGCAAAAGAACATCATACCAACAGTAAAATATGGTGGTGGTAGTGTGATGTTCTGGGGTTGTTTTGCTGCTTTAGGACCTGGAAGGCTTGCTGTGATAGATGGAACCATGAATTCTACTGTCTACCAAAAAATCCTGAAGGAGAATGTCCGGCCATCTGTTCGTCAACTCAAGCTGAAGCGATCTTTGGTGCTGCAGCAGGATAATGACCCAAAACACACCAGCAAATCCACCTCTGAATGGCTGAAGAAAAACAAAATGAAGACTTTGGAGTGGCCTAGTCAAAGTCCTGACCTGAATCCTATTGAGATGTTGTGGCATGACCTTAAAAAGGCGGTTCATGCAAGAAACCCCTCAAATAAAGCTGAATTACAACAATTCTGCAAAGATGAGTGGGCCAAAATTCCTCCAGAGCGCTGTAAAAGACTCGTTGCAAGTTATCGCAAACGCTTGATTGCAGTTATTGCTGCTAAGGGTGGCCCAACCAGTTATTAGGTTCAGGGGGCAATTTCTTTTTCACACAGGGCCATGTAGGTTTTGAGTTTTTTTTCTCACTAAATAATAAAAACCATCATTTAAAACTGCATTTTGTGTTCAATTATGTTATCTTTGACTAATAGTTAACGGTTTTTGATGAGCAGAAACATTTAAGTGTGACAAACATGCAAAAGAATAAGAAATCAGGAAGGGGGCAAATAGTTTTTCACACCACTGTACATATATATATATATATATATATATAATAGTAATAAGCGCCCAATAATCAGATATGTAGCTGATAGCTTTAAGAGATTACACCGTGGGGTGCTCAATGCAGAGCTACCCCCAGTGATTGAACTCGGGTTCAGTATATAGCTAAGGAAGAGTGGTATAGGTACCAAGTGACAGGGGCTCTTGGTTACGCTTTAACGCGCTTAAGCTCACCAACTGCGCCAAAGTGTCCCCAATCTGGTGAGTCCTACTCTACCATGCAAAATGCCAGTTTTTATAAGCAGTCTAGTGGGAACTAAACCAAAAACCCTAAAATGTCAACTAGATGGGAAAAAAAGGAAATTAAAAACACCTCACCCTTCACCTAGCTACCAAACGAACTCTCTGAACATGTGCAATGCACTAATTTATATACTTAACTGTGCTAGAGGTCATATCATCAATATGATCAAAAAATATATGTCCACAAGTGCAGGGACATGTGAGGCAGTGACACTTAATGAACTGTGACAATGATACTGCGTACTGAAAAAGTGACACAGGGGAAAATGAGGCAATATACTTATCCGGATGGCGCTGGTACAGGCAGTAGAATGGAGAGCTGAGCCCCAGGCGGATGTCTCAACCCTGTATGTGTACCCAGCCCAAGCCCATCCTCTTTGTGCCCACCCTCTGTGCTCCCTCCTCATGCCCACCCTCTGTGCTTCCCTCTCATGCCCACCCTCTGTGTGTACCCAACCCATGCTCACCCTCTTTGTACCAACCCTCTGTGCTTCCTCCCTATGCCCATCCTCTGTGGTTGCCCACCCTCTGTGTGTACCCTGCCTGTGCCCACCATCTGTGCTTCCCCCTCATGCCCACCCTTTGTGTGTACCCCACCAGTGCCAACCTTCTGTGCATTCCCCTTCTGCCCACCCTCTGTGCTTCCCCCACATGCTCACCCTTTGTGCGTACCCCACCCATGCCCCCCCCCCTCTGTGTGCCCCCCTGCACCCACCCTTTGTGCTTTCCCCTCATGCCCATTCTGTAAGCATTTTCTGCCTGTTCCTACCCTCTGTGCATTCCCTCCATGCCCATCCTCTGTGCATTCCTTTTGTGCCCACCCTCTGGATATTCCTTCCGTGGCCACCCCCTATGCATCCCCCTGTAATTCCTACCATAGCTAGTGTTATATCCTAGCTTTATTGATATTAATTATATATTGTTTATATAGCAAGGACATCTTCTAATTGTGAATGAGCTCTGACGTTTGTTTTCCAAATTATGATTTAAATGTGCGGACCATGACAGTGAGACAGTTTACCTATCCTAGCCGCCACCTAATGTGCTCCACATTGCTTTCCTTAGCATTCCATATTCCCAATGCTTCCTCCTTCAAACCCAGAGGGTGGAGGTAGTGGAGGGACATGAAACGCAATGTCGAGAACATTGGCTATAGGCGGCGACAAGGTAAGTTAACTGCTGTCCCTGTGTCCTCTACTGTTCCCGTATTATCCGCTGTCCCCGTGTCCTCCTGGTGTCCCCCTTTGCTGTCCCCGTGTCTTACTCTGTACCCCCTGTACTCTGATGTCCCGATGTGTCCCCCTTTGTCTTCCTGAATCCTCTGCTTTCCCTCAGCTCCATGCCACACTGTGTCCCGAGTGTAGCTTCAGCCAAAGATGATGTACAGTAATTTGTGTTATCACTGTAGCCGATGGTCTCATGGGCAAGTCCATTGCTCCATCATCAGGACAATCATCGCACTTGCTGAGTAGCAGTGTAGTGATTGGCCTGATGACTGAGCCATGGTCCCACCCACGAGACCATATGCAACTTTTGTGTTGTTAGTATAATTTCTTTGTGATTTGTATTTGGCTCGTTGTTGGTAATATTGTCCTATATTTTTTAAATTCTGTATATCATTGGTAATATTTGCATATAGTTGCTGTTCTGTATTTTTCTTTGATAATATTTGCATTTCCTTGTCTGGTTTTATTTCATAAAAATAGGGGGTGTGACTTGGGGTGGGGCCTTTGCTGAGGGGTGGAGTTTAGGGGCGCCACAACTTCTGTGCCTATAGGCTCCTGAGCTGTAAATCTGGCCCTGATGCCTATTGTTCTAACTGCATCATTCATGATAGACCCTCTCCCTGTTTTTGTTTTTTTGTAATTAACTGACCTATATTTGGGGTTTCTTCAATTTCTTTCTGTGATCAGGACCTCATTTGAGTATTTTGTGTTTCAATAAAAATTTTCTAAACAATTTTACCTTTTTGCTGTGAAGGGTAAAATTGCGCTACTTTCGTTTACAACTGGTGGAACGGAAGATATGTTTAGCAAAGAAGGAGTAAAAGGTGATGTCAAATATCTTCTTTGGCCTATCCAAGTAAGTATTTATAAAATATTTATAAAGTAAAGCATTATATTGAATCTATATATTTTTGGGAAAATACTGTCTGCTACGTATAACATACTTTTAGCATACCTCCCAACTTTTTGAGATTAGAAAGAGGGACACTTAAGCCACACCCCTGCCACACCCCTAAACCCCCCCCCCCCCCCACACACACACACACACCCCTAGTCATTCATACCATAAAGATTTCAAAAGAAAAATATGTTGTTTTATAATTCAAACCACACGGGTCCTCTCTATCCTGTTTCATTTTCCTTTATATTAACATTTAAAAATAGGAAATATTATCAATTTAAAGAATAGAAATAAAGTTTAGAGTAATTTAAACACATTTTTCTGTTGAAAACTACATATATTTACACAGATCTGTACATCAGTTCTGAAACAGGGACAAATAAGGGAGAAAGAGGTACAGGGCTCCCAAAGAGGGACTGTCCTTCCAAAAGAGGATCAGTTGGGAGCTATGCTTTCAGGTTTAAACATGCTGAAGTAGAAAAGAAGTCATAAGGGCAATATCTTACTGATATAGTGATACCTGTTTAAGACTTGCCCTGCAATAGATGTAGTTAGGATGAGGTACCCAGGACACTTTGATCATTAGAGCAAGTAGCGTGCGTGTGCATGTAGCACATTTAGTGAATGTTTCTGATTAGTTTTAATTGAATTACCAAAATTACCAGCCCCCATATAATAGATCTCTCTCTAGAAGCTAATACAGGGAGTGCAGAATTATTAGGCAAGTGATATTTTTGAGGAATAATTGTATTATTGAACAACAACCATGTTCTCAATGAACCCAAAAAACTCATTAATATCAAAGCTGAATATTTTTGAAAGTAGTTTTTAGTTTGTTTTTAGTTTTAGCTATTTTAGGGGGATATCTGTGTGTGCAGGTGACTATTACTGTGCATAATTATTAGGCAACTTAACAGAAAACAAATATATACCCATTTCAATTATTTATTTTTACCAGTGAAAGCAATATAACATCTCAACATTCACAAATATACATTTCTGACATTCAAAAACAAAACAAAAACAAATCAGTGACCAATATAGACACCTTTCTTTGCAAGGACACTCAAAAGCCTGCCATCCATGGATTCTGTCAGTGTTTTGATCTGTTCACCATCAACATTGCATGCAGCAGCAACCACAGCCTCCCATACACTGTTCAGAGAGGTGTACTGTTTTCCCTCCTTGTAAATCTCACATTTTATGATGGACCACAGGTTCTCAATGGGGTTCAGATCAGGTGAACAAGGAGGCCATGTCATTAGTTTTTCTTCTTTTATACCCTTTCTTGCCAGCCACGCTGTGGAGTACTTGGACGCGTGTGATGGAGCATTGTCCTGCATGAAAATCATGTTTTTCTTGAAGGATGCAGACCTCTTCCTGTACCACTGCTTGAAGAAGGTGTCTTCCAGAAACTGGCAGTAGGACTGGGAGTTGAGCTTGACTCCATCCTCAACCCGAAAAGGCCCCACAAGCTCATCTTTGATGATACCAGCCCAAACCAGTACTCCACCTCCACCTTGCTGGCGTCTGAATCGGACTGGAGCTCTCTGCCCTTTACCAATCCAGCCACGGGCCCATCCATCTGGCCCATCAAGACTCACTCTCATTTCATCAGTCCATAAACCCTTAGAAAAATCAGTCTTGAGATATTTCTTGGCCCAGTCTTGACGTTTCAGCTTGTGTGTCTTGTTCAGTGGTGGTCGTCTTTCAGCCTTTCTTACCTTGGCCATGTCTCTGAGTATTGCACACCTTGTGCTTTTGGGCACTCCAGTGATGTTGCAGCTCTGAAATATATCCAAACTGGTGGCAAGTGGCATCTTGGCAGCTGCACGCTTGACTTTTCTCAGTTCATGGGCAGTTATTTTGCGCCTTGGTTTTTCCACACGTTTCTTGCGACCCTGTTGACTATTTTGAATGAAACGCTTGATTGTTCGATTATCACGCTTCAGAAGCTTTGCAATTTTAAGAGTGCTGCATCCCTCTGCAAGATATCTCACTATTTTTGACTTTTCTGAGCCTGTCAAGTCCTTCTTTTGACCCATTTTGCCAAAGGAAAGGAAGTTGCCTAATAATTATGCACACCTGATATAGGGTGTTGATGTCATTAGACCACACCCCTTCTCATTACAGAGATGCTCATCGCCTAACATGCTTAATTGGTAGTAGGCTTTCGAGCCTATACAGCTTGGAGTAAGACAACATGCATAAAGAGGATGATGTGGTCAAAATACTCATTTGCCTAATAATTCTGCACTCCCTGTATTCATCAGGAGAATGAAGGGAGACTCCAGTAGGGAGTTGATGAAGACAAGGCATTGCCAGGTTCAGGCAAAAGATCAAAGTTAGCAGAAACAGGTATAGTCATAGACCAGGCAAGAAGTGGTGGCAGGCAGCAAACAGATATAGTAGTAGATCAGCTGACCTCCCGACTGCATAAAGAGCTGGAGACCTCATGCACATGTGCTAACTCAACCCACTAGTATTTAGCCGCAGAGGATGTACGCCAAGGGTCCATGATAGATGGGGAGCTTGAGGGCTTGTAGCACGATGGCTACCAATTGGAAACAGTCATAATTATTTTAAACGTTTCCCCATGCATGGCTTTAGAACTTTTTTAGAGCTGCTCCCACTCAGCAACTTCTCTCATTTTCTAGATTTGTACCACAAATTAAAAAAGATTCTCAAAACCCGCCTCTTGAGAATCTGTACTGTCCGATTTGTACAATAAAAAACATACCAATCAAGTCACTGTGATCTCCTGGATCCCTCTTTGCCATTTCTGCCACTCCCTGCGGTGATCCTGGCTTTTAATTGTAACGATTTGTGTCAGCAAAGAACAGAATTCTGATTATTAGGTGATCTGCAGTATCACCTATAATGCAGATATATACCTGATTATATGGTGATCTGCAGAATCACCTATAATACTGGTATATAAGAAGCTGATGTGACAACAAATAGCAATGAGTGATCTGTGCAACAGTAATACTGATAGCTTTGGCAATACCTCACCAGAGGAGCTGGTGGGTACTAACAGTACAGTGCCCCTCACCAGAGTCAAGGGCCCTCTGGTAGAGTGGTCAGACAGATCGGGTTCGGCAACAGTAGTACTGATAGCTTTGGCAATACCTCACCAGAGGAGCTGGTGGGTACTAACAGTACAGTGCCCCTCACCAGAGTCAAGGGCCCTCTGGTGAGAGTAGAGTGGCCAGACAGATCGGGTTCGGCAACAGACAGACAGATGCAGTACAAAATCGGGAGGTAGAGACAGAAAAGGTATAAGCAAGCAGAGTCGGCAGCAAGATCAGATGGGCAGAAGAGTAGTCAGAACGAGCCAGAGTCATGCACAAATAATAACACAGTAATGTAAATCTTTAAGGCTATCAAACAATTCCTATCTTGTGTGAAATCCCCAGTTTCCTTCCGGATCAAAGCACACCGGAACTATCTAAGGGTCTGAGCGCTAACACAAAGTATTCGCAACAGCAGACAAGTTGCGAGTGATTCAGCTAGGCTTATGAAGCAGAAGAGACCCCTCTGGCACGCCCCCTCCTATCAACCAATGAGGAACGGCGAGCATCTCCTCTGACGCGACAATGCAACCCTATGTGCAACTGACAGACCCGTCCTCGGCGTGCTAGACGCCTGAGGCACAGATACATTGCTAAACAGGGAGCTGGAGGCAGCTGCGGTGGTAGCGCTGTTCACCGCAGCTGCCCCTCCAACGTTTGTTACAGTACCCCCCCCCCCTTGAGGCGTGGACTCCGGACACGTCCTGCATGGCTTCTCAGGATGCAACTCATGAAACTTCCAATGCACAAGGTACTGTACCGAGTTACGCACCCGCCGAGAATTCAAAATCCGCTCAATCTCATACTCAGGTTCCCCATCAATTATCGAGGGGGGGGGGGGAGGAGAGGAATCCACATGCACAGCCGGCTTCATCAAAGACACATGGAATGACTTAACACCTCTTATACTGGGTGGTAATGAAATTACATAAGTGACATTATTAATCTATTTAGACACAGGGTATGGGCCTATATATCTGGGACCCAATTTTGCTGATGGCTGTTTCAGTGCCAGATGTCGGGTAGAGACCCACACCATGTCTCCGAGTACAAAGTCCCACTCTACTGATCGCTTTCTATCAGCCTGCTTCTTCTGGGTCTGGAAGGCCTTTTCCATGTTCCTTTTGACCATGGTCCAAATCTCCTTAAAAGATCCCTGCCACTCTTCCAAAGCAGGGAAAGGAGAAGACACCACTGGCAATGGAGAGAATTCGGGAGACCTCCCCGTCACCACCTGAAAGGGAGAAAAGCCTGAAGAGGAACTTTTCAGGTTGTTATGCGCAAATTCTGCAAATGGCAAGAACTTTGCCCATTCTAACTGCGCGTCAGCCACATAGCATCTAAGGAACTGCTCTAAAGACTGATTAACCCTCTCAGTTTGCCCATTGGTCTGTGGGTGGTAGCCGGAGGAAAATGACAGGTGATGACAAAAGGCTTTCCAGAGTTTCGACACAAACTGGACTCTCCTATCTGACACCACATTTTCTGGTATGCCAAAAATGTGTTAAATGAAGAGATCCGCCAGTTCCTGGGCAGAGGGGAGTCCGTCCAGTGGAATAAAGTGAGCCATTTTGCTGAACCTGTCGACTACCACCCATATGACTGTTTTCCCCTCGGACCTGGGGAGTTCGCCCACAAAGTCCATGGACAAATGAGTCCATGGTTCCCTTAGGTACTGGCAAAGACTGAAGGGTGCCCACAGGAGCCTGTCTGGATGGCTTATTCCTGGCACAAACTGTACAGTTTCTGACAAACTCCCTACAATCTAGGACCAGTGATGGCCACCACACACACCTAGACAGTAAATCCTGCGTTCTGGCCACCCCAGGGTGCCCTGCATTTTTATGTGCATGAAACAATTGTAAAAATTTGCAGCCGCAAATGAAGTGGCACAAATAGAACTCCGTCAGGTTTCCCCTCGGGACTATCCTGTTGATAAGGCCCCAAGTAAGCGACCAATCTTCCCAGGTCTCGGTGGCTGCCACAACAACTTTTTCGGGCAGTATGTTCTCGGGAGTTGGTGGCTGTACTGTCTCGGGCTCAAAACATCTAGACAGGGCATCTGCCTTGACATTTTTACTCCCTGGCTTATACGTAATAATAAATCTGAGGAGTAAGAGCCGTGTGGGGAAGAGGAGTCAGACTCTGATGATAGGGAAGGTGTTTCTTTGGAGGATGAGGAGGAGGTGGCGGCAGAAGAACAATCGCATCAGGCGTCGCAGGGGGCTTGTGCTGCTCAACGTTCCCGTGGTATTGTTCATGGCTGGGGGGAGGATCAGGACTTACCTGAAGTTTCTGAGGAAGAGCAAGAGGAGATGGATAGTATGTCTGCATCCAACTTTGTGCAGATGGCGTCTTTCATGCTGTCCAGCCTGTTGAGGTACCCCCGTATAAAAAAAACTCAAGGGGAATGAGCTGTACTGGGTGGCCACGCTACTAGACCCTCAGTATAGGCACAAAGTGGCGGAGATGTTTCCAAATCACCAGAAGGCAGAAAGGATGCAGCACTTGCTGAACAAGCTGGCAACTATGCTTTACAATGCGTTTAAGGGTGTTGTCACAGCACAACGCAATAAAGGTACCACTGCCAGTAATCCTTCTCTCATGTCCACGCAGGCAAGGACAGGACGCTCCAGCGATCTCATGGTGATGTCGGACATGTGGACATTCTTTAGTCCAACGCCTTGCCTTAGCCCTTCCAGATCCACCCTCCACCGACGCCTCAACCGGCAGGTAGCCAACTGCCTGGCCTTAAGTGTGGATGTAGACACTGTGAGCAGAGATGAACCCTTAGACTACTGGGTGTGCAGGCTTGACCTGTGGCCAGAGCTGTCCCAATTTGCCATCCAACTTCTGGCTTGCCCTGCCTCAAGCGTCCTGTCAGAAAGGACCTTCAGCGCAGCTGGAGGCATTGTCACTGAGAAGACGAGTCGCCTAAGTCACAAAAGTGTTCAGTACCTCACCTTTTTCAAAATGAATGAGGCATGGATCCCGGAGGGCTACTGCCCGCCCGAAAACTAAGTCAGTCCCCACACACAGCATCTCTGCCTGCACTCCATGTGACTGCCTGCCCCAAGACTAAGTCGCTCCCCACACAGCACCTCTGCCTGCAGGCCGCTTGACTGCCTTCTCCGCCACCACCAACATGGTCCAGGACTCCATGTGGATTCCTGAATTTTTAAGGCCGCTGCTAGCAGCTGTTTGCGGTGCATTACACGGTGAGTTTGGTGTGTCAGAAGTTCGCATTCGCGGACTGAAAATCGGAGGTTCGGGCCATCTCTAGTGCCATACTTCATCTTCTCTTGTGTATTTGTATATTATGTATGTGAGCATGACTTACTGTATTGTTTGGACTATAAGACTCACTTTTCCCCCCAAAAAAGTGGGGGAAAAAGTCACTGCGTCTTATTGTCCAAATGCAGGGAGTTCCCGACTTGTGAACGCCTGCTAATACAAACCCCCAACCCGCTGAAATGTCATGGACTCCCTGTACTGTGCCCATGAAGAGGAGGACACAGGGATAAAAAGAGGATACAGGGTGACACAAAGGGGCCGAGCAGAGGACACAAAGGGGCATAGAGGAGTATCCAAGGAGGACAGAGGTGGACTCGTTGGGGGGGACAGGAGGACACAAGGGGGACAGAGGAGGACACAGGGAGACACTAGAGGTACAAAGGGGGCATGAGGTGCAAAGGGGGCATAATCAACAAGATGCCCCTTCACCATGGATGCACCAGGTTTAGTATATACTTTTTACCTTTTTTCGTCTTCTAAACCTAGGTGCATCGTATGGTCAGGAGCATCTTATAGTCTTAAAAACACTGTATTTTTGTGTACGTCTGCATAATATGTTAACATTTAAAAATGATATTAATAATAATAATACTGTACTTATCTCAGTCGTGACGATACAAAATGTAAGTGCACACCATCTGCTGGTTGCAATTGGATACAGGACAGGCTGGCTGCACTGTGGCCATAATGTGATAATGGGGTTGATTCACAAAGCTTTTCTGTTGAATTATCTCACCTTACTTACAATCTCACAATTTATCTCTCCTTTCCTGACTTAAAGAGACTCTGAAGCGAAAATTTTTTTTGCTATATTTTATATACAGTGGCTTGCAAAAGTATTCGGCCCCCTTGAAGTTTTTCACATTTTGTCATATTACTGCCACAAACATGAATCAATTTTATTGGAATTCCACATGAAAGACTAACACAAAGTGGTGTACACGTGATATGTGGAATGAAAATCATACATGATTCCAAACATTTTTTACAAATAAATAACTGCAAAGTGGGGTGTGCATAATTATTAAGCCCCCTTTGGCCTGAGTGCAGTCAGTTGCCCATAGACATTGCCTGATGAGTGCTAATGACTAAATATAGTGGACCTGTGTGTAATCTATTGTCAGTACAAATAGAGCTGCTCTGTGACAGCCTCAGAGGTTGTCTAAGAGAATCTTTGGAGCAACAACACCGTGAAATCCAAAGAACACACCAGACAGGTCAGGGATACATTTATTGAGAAATTTAAACCAGGCTTAGGCTACAAAAAGATTTCCAAAGCCTTGAACATCCCATGGATCGCTGTTCAAGCGATCATTCAGAAATGGAAGGAGTATCGCACAATTGAAAACCTACCAAGACAAAGCCGTCCACCTAAACTCACAGGCCGAACAAGGAGAGTGCTGATCAGAAATGCAGTCAAGAGGCCCATGGTGACTCTGGATGAGCTGCAGAGATCTACAGCTCAGCTGGGGGAATCTGTCCATAGGACAACTATTAGTTGTGCACTACACAAAGTTGGCCTTTATGGAAGAGTGGCAAGAAGAAGGCCATTGTTAACAGAAAACCATAAGTCTCATTTGCAGTTTGTCACAAGCCACGTGGGGGACACAGCAAACATGTGGAAGAAGGTGCTATGGTCAAATGAGACCAAAATGGAACTTTTTGACCAAAATGCAGAATGCTATGTGTGGCGGAAAACTAACACTGCACATCACTCTGAACACACCATCCCCACTGTCAAATATGGTGGTGGCAGCATCATGCTCTGGGGGTGTTTCTCTTCAGCAGGGACAAGGAAGCTGGTCAGAGTTGATGGGAAGATGGATGGAGCCAAATACAAGGCAATCTTGGAAGAAAACCTCTTGGAGTCTGCAAAAGACTTGAGACTGTTGTGGAGGTTTACCTTCCAGCAGGACAACGACCCTAAACATAAAGCCAGGGCAACAATGGAATGGTTTAAAACAAAACATATCCATGTGTTAGAATGGCCCAGTCAAAGTCCAGATCTAAATCCAATCGAGAATCTGTGGCAAGATGTGAAAACTGCTGTTCACAAACGCTGTCCATCTAATCTGACTGAGCTGGAGCTGTTTTGCAAAGAAGAATGGGCAAGGATTTCAGTCTCTAGATGTGCAAAGCTGGTAGAGACATACCCTAAAAGACTGGCAGCTGTAATTGCAGCAAAAGGTGGTTCTACAAAGTATTGACTCAGGGGGCCGAATAATTATGCACACCCCACTTTACAGTTACTGATTTGTAAAAAAAATGTTTGGAATCATTTATGATTTTCGTTCCACTTCTCACGTGTACACCACTTTGTATTGGTCTTTCACGTGGAATTCCAATGAAATTGATTCATGGTTGTGGCAGTAATATGACAAAATGTGGAAAACTTCAAGGGGGCCGAATACTTTTGCAAGTCACTGTATTTACCTTTTAATTCGCTTCAGAAGTCTCATCAGTGGTAAACCGCCACATCCCCGCCAAAAAACGAGGGCTGCAGACCCCCCAAATCCCCGGGCAAACATCCACGACCAACTTGGTTGTGGATTGTGCTGCCCGTAAGGCCCATACACACGTCGGATTTCCGTGAACGACGGGTCGTTTGAACATCCCGTCGTTCAGTCGTTCGCCCGCTAGATCGGGCGTGTGTACAGACTGTCGTTCACTTGATAAGAGTGAGTTTGGCGAACGACAGTCTGTACACATGCCCGATTTAGCGGGCGAACGACGGGACGTTCAAACGACCCGTCGTTCACGGAAATCCGATGTGTGTATGGGCCTTAAGAAGCAGAGCTATGAGCTGTAGCTCTGCCTCTCCTGTCATCAATCGCCGTGCCGTGCAGGGAAAGGCGGCGATCCGCCGCGATTGACATCAGAAGAGGCAGAGCTACAGCAGCGAGCTCTGCCCCTTCCAGGAAGGGCCGGCCAGATTCCCCCCACCCCTGGGGATTTTGGGGGTCTGCAGCCCTCGTTTTTCGGCGGGGATGCGGTGGTTTAACGCTAATTATGAGAGTATTGAAGTGAGTTAAAAGGTAAATGTAGCAAATTTTTTTCGCTTCAGACTCTCTTTAACTCATGGTTTATCTCTCTTTATCTGTTTATTTCCTGAATTATCTTCCATTTGTTTCTCATGCATTAGCTCTCCTTACAGTAAAGATGAGAAATAAGTAAGTTTTGTGAATCAACCCCAAAGTGTGTTCCACTAGCGCAGTGATGGCTAACCTTGGCACTCCAGCTGTGGTGGAACTACAAGTCCCATAAGGCATTGCAATACTCTGACAGCTCTAAGCATACCTCGGGAAGGCAGAGGCATGAAGGGATTTGTAGTTTTGTCACAGCTGGAGTGCCAAGGTTAGCCATCACTGCACTAGCGCAATAACAGAGTGCTTGGGCTTAAGCTTAGTACCCATCACAAGACTGAATTGCTGTAAACTGCCAATGAACAAAGTTTACACGATCTTTATACTAAAGCTGTGTAGCGATGGAATGTTGACAACAGCAACAAGAAGAGTGTCAACGATAGGATTGTTAAATGATGAAGGATGCAGGGGGAAGTTCCATAGGCTTTAGCGCAAACATCATTAAAGCTGGGTTCACATATGACATAGCGTGAAAAAGTAGCTTTTTAGGATGGTGCGTTTGTGATTTTTCTATTGCGTTTTAACCACGTTTTTGGTGCGTTTTGCTTTATTTTACGCACATGCGTTTTAATGCGTTTGTGGTTTGCTAATGTAAAACACATATGCGTTTTGTATGTGTGGTTTTATTTAAGTTTATGCGAATCACTAGGAAGACAACAGGAAGCGGAGACGCATCAGAAATCTTCAATTTTTTATTAAAAACGCATTAAAACCCGCATGCAAAGCGCAATGCATATGAGTTACCATAGACTTTCATTGTGTGCGTTTTGGCAGCCATCCTGCATATTATGCAACACTACCAGCGTTTGCGAAACGCATACTGTAAAAACGTATTGAAACACAGCTTCTTCTGCACCCCACAGACTAACATTGCTGCATAAAATGCAGCGTTTCCCGCTACGCTAGTGTTTCTGCTAAGTGTGCACCCAGCCTGAAAGATCTGACGTTGAACGATTTGATCCAATGTGATCCATCATGACGGCCTTTCAAAATGCACAAGCATGAGCTATCTGTAACAGTCTCTTAGCACGTTTTCTTTAATAAGATAGTTAAACGATCTCGGTTGGAATGTTGGAATGTTGGTCTGTTCATCTGTCATCTTTTGACAGAGCCTGCTGCTAACTACTTCAACTACAGATCATGTGTCCATTTTTTAAAAGGCTGTATTTTTAGCTGTAGAAACCTCCTTTTGCCACAAAAAAAGATAAAAGACAATCTGCATAATAAATTATGAAATGGTATGTTTAGAACTGTGTCCTTGGCTTTAAAAACAATTTCCTTTAAAATAAGGCTCATCCTTGTAGTCTTATATTATAGCTTACCGGGATTAACCTGTACCTCTAATGTTTGCTGTTTTTGATCTCTCAGCATGGCATATTGCACTTCTGTGGATTTCAAGTTCTGGCTCCTCAAATATCCTACGCACCAGAGTATGTGGCTGAAGCAAAGCGGAGAGACATGCTTATTAAGTGGGCTCAAAGGCTGGAGAACATTTGGGAAGAGCCACCTATAGACTGCACCCCATCTTGGTATTTCCATTAGATGCAAGATCTTCTGTGAGATGGAAGGTTGTCTGCTGTGCAAATAATCTCCATGTCTGCCATCTGTAACCACATTGCACTTTTTTTTTACAAAAAAAAAAAGATGACCTTCATCACCATAGCTACTTTAAAGCTGTGGATTGAATAGGAAACTAACTCCAGGAAAATAGCAAAATTTTAAGTTGAAATACTATCTGTATATTTAATGTAAAGTGAACCGCCTAGCACAATATTTTTTTTCGTGTAGTCTAGACCGTAGGTTCTCAACATGTGGTACGCGTACCCCAGGGGGTACTTCTAATGGTTCCAGGGGGTACTTGGGCTTGATATAATTAACCAAGAATAACAAATTTAGAGTTTTAGAAAATGATCAATCTTATTTAAAAAACACCAAATTAGTGTTAATTAGCTAATTAAAAGCAATAGTAAATGTTTGGAAATTGTTTAGAACCAATTAACAGGTACTATGATTAAATATATAATGTCCAGGGGTCCTTGTGATAAATGGTTACTATGCTAGGGGTTACTTGGTGAGTACGGGGTTTTAAAAGGGGTACAGTGGGATGCGAAAGTTTAGGCAACCTTGTTAATCGTCATGATTTTCCTGTATAAATTGTTGGTTGGTACGATAAAAAAATGTCAGTTAAATATATCAAACAGGAGACACATACTGTGATATTTGAGAAGTGAAATGAAGTTTATTGGATTTACAGAAATCGTACAATAATTGTTTAAACAAAATTAGGCAGGTGCATAAATTTGGGCACCACAAAAAAGAAATTAAATCAATATATAGTAGATCCTCCTTATCAGAAATTACAGCCTCTAAACGCTTCCTGTAGGTTCTAATGAGTCTGGATTCTGGTTGAAGGTATTTTGGACCATTCCGCTTTACAAAACATTTCTAGTTCATTCATGTTTGATGGCTTCCGAGCATGGACAGCTCTCTTTAAAGGAGTTGTCAGGCAAACCATAGTAAAATGAGTGGTACTTACCGGGGGCTCCCAGGATGTCCCTCGCCGCAGCTCTGCCCGCAGCCGTTCACTGCAGGTCCGTCCTGGTCCCCTGCGTGAGCGGCGCTGTCGATCACCGCCACGTGGGCCGGAGCGGACTGCACAGGCGCAGTTGTTCTGTGCTTGCGCAGTCCGCTCCGGCCCACGTGGCGGTGATTGAGAGCGCAGTTCACGCAGTCGCAGTATGGAGCGACTCTGACGTCATCGCCGGGGACCGGGACGGACCTGTAGCGAACGGCTGCGGGCACAGCTGCGGCGAGGGACATCCTGGGAGCTTGAAGCTGGAGGAAGCCCCCGGTAAGTACCACTCATTTTGTTATAGATTGCCTGATGACTCCTTTAACTCACACCACAAATTTTCAATTATATTTAGGTCTGGGGACTGAGATTAACACTCCAGAATGTTGTACTTGTTCCTTTGCATGAATGCCTTAGTGGATTTAGGGTCGTTGTATTGTTGAAAGATCCAACCCCGGCGCAGCTTCAGCTTTGTCACTGATTCCTGGACATTGGTCTCCAGAATCTGCTGATACTGAGTGGAATCCATGCATCCCTCAACTTTGACAAGATTCCCAGTCCCTGCACTGGCCACACAGCCACACAGCATGATAGAACCACCACCATATTTTACTGTAGGTAGCAGGTGTTTTTCTTGGAACGCTGTGTTCTTTTTTCTTAATGCATAATGGCCCTTGTTATGCCCAAATAGCTCAATTTTAGTTTCATCAGTCCACAGCACCTTATTCCAAAATGAAGCTGGCTTGTCCAAATGTGCTTTAGCACACCTTAAGCAGCTCTGTTTGTGCTGGGGGCGGAGAAAAGGCTTCCTCTGCATCACACATACAGCATCTCCTTGTGTAAAGTGCGCTGAATGGTTGAACGATGCACAGTGACTCCATCTGCAGCAAGATGATGTTGTAGGCCTTTGGTGCTGGTCTGTGGGTTGACTCTGACTGTTCTCACCATTCGTCGCTTCTGTCTATCCGAGATTTTTCTTGGTCTGCCACTTAGAGCCTTAACTTGAACTGAGCCTGTAGTCTTCCATTTCCTCAATATGTTCCTAACTGTGGAAACAGACAGCTGAAATCTCTGAGACAGCTTTCTGTATCCTTCCCCTAAACCATGATGGTGAACAATCTTTGTCTTCAGGTCTTTTCAGAGTTGTTTTGAGACCCCCATATTGCTACTCTTTAGAGAAAATGAAAAGAGGAGGGAAACTTACAATTGACCCCCTTAAATACTCTTTCTCTTAATTGGATTCACCTGTGTATGTAGGTCAGGGGTCACTGAGCTTACCAAGCCAATATGAGTTCCAATAATTAGTTCTAAAGGTTTTGGAATCAATAAAATGACAACAGTGCCCAAATTTATGCACCTGCCTAATTTTATTTAAACAATTATTGTGCACTTTCTGTAAATCCAATAAACCTTCATTTCACTTCTCAAATATATCTGTGTGTGTCTCCTATATGATATATTTAACTGACTTTTTTATGGTAACAACCAACGATTTATACAGGAAAATCATGACGATTAACAAGGTTGCCCAAACTTTCACGCCCCACTGTACATATCAATAAAATGTTGAGAAACACAGTTCTAGACAACATAGGTTACAACCCTTTCTTCTCCACTATAATTTAACAATACTGTAGAGACTGGTTACCAGCACACCAACAACCTACTAATGAGAATATAAGTAAGCATGTCTCTATTCCTCCTTTGGGAAAGGTTCCAGGGTGTATACAGACTAATAGGTCCATCTGCTGGGATCAGGACACAATCCATCAGGCAACAATTTACAGCTGAGTGCTTCACAGATTGTTGCAGGTCATAACTGGAACAAACAATGCAGAATGGTCTAGATAATCTTGTACAGTTATAAGAGTAAAACAGTGCCATCTGCAGGCCAAATTTATGAACACAACACAGATGAGTCTCATTCTATTGCTATGAAGCGGGGAGGAGGAATGACACATGGCACACTACGGAACTGGAGGGTAAGGAGGAGAACAATAGGCTCAGCCTTTGCTCCGCTGAGATGATCCAGCACTCTGGGTCACTTAGCATTGAATCAGGGAGGATCGGGGTCGATGTACATCTACTAGACTCTTGGCAGAGAGGACCAGGACCACAACTGGTCTCAGCTGATAACCATCGTGTGTGTGTACAAGTCATTAGGCTGACAGCAATGTGCCATAGAGTCTGATTGGCTTGCAGTACTAAATTACAACTACTGAAATTTAATTTTTTTATAAATACAAAGCCAGGACTGAATGGCAGTTAGTTTACACTATAGCTCATGTATTATCTAATTCATTGTTAGGTGAAGCAAGAAACACTGGCATATGAGTTATATCAGCCAAGTTGAAAGAAAATTTCCTGGAGGATTTCGTTTAACAGAAGTTAAGATTTCCTTTCAAGTCACTTACATTACTTTCCTATGTATTAATTATAGTTTGATACAAGTTGATGCAATAAACACAGGAAGTGATCAGTACCATGGTAAAAAGCATATTTATTATACAGTACTGTTCTTACTTGGAACGTCCCTATGTCTATTTTTTTTTTTTTTTTGCTTGTAAGGGTTAATAACCCAGTGTTAGAAATACCAGTCTATCGTCTTCTGACTTCTGATTACATATTACATAAGAGTCCCGATCATGTGATTAAAAGGCAGAAGACGATGTCGGGATTGCATTGCATTGCAGTGGGTGGAGGAAGGGACGAAGCTGATCCAGCCATCAAGACAGGCAAGTATAAAAACACTCCCTGCACTGCTCTGTCCAGCCTGCCAGGCAAAAAAAGATTCGGCTCTGCAGTCACATAATCTACACGACCCGATTCTTTGTGCGATCCGATTATGATTCTATTTGCGATCCGATTAAATCCGAAATGTCCGAACGGGATTCGATTCAATTCGAAAACAATGGCAAATCGAATAGAATAGAATCCCGATCGGACATGTCGAATTAAATCGTATCGTAAATAGAATCGTAATCGAATCGCACAAAGAATCGTATCGTGTAGATGGGGCTTTACTTTTTGTGGCTGCTAAAAGGTTAATCTTCAAGCCTAGATTTTAAAAACCAAGGTCCAGATCCTAGTAACTTATCTCCTCAGTTTTCCCCAAGGAGATAATTCCAAAACCAATAAAATACCTTTAAAGCTCCCACTAACCAAGAACATACTCAAAATATGTTTGATATTACTTTATTACCTGCTTTTTAGCACTTTTTGAATTTTTAAGTGCTGAAAAGTATTTTTAGGGATAAGAGAAAAGGTATATCCTGGGAGAAAACTCAAGAGAAAAAGTTAATTGGTTTAAGCCCTGAAACAAAATATGGGTTCACAGGAAAGTTTTATTTCGATACATACAGTTGTTTATCCCTTCAGGCAATTTTCACATTAGGTTTAATTTATGTCTGTTGGTAAAATGAATGCAAAAACAGTTGCAATCTCATTGAAGGTGCCCATTAACGTTACCATTTTTTCATCAGATGTGATCTTTCAACGCACCTTTTCGAATTGTACACAAAACTGTGCAGTGGTGAAAATCAATGTAAAACGATTCTATGGTCAATAGAAACAGAAAATTTAATCGATCCTATTTGAAGAGAGAAAATGTTCTAATTTACCAGTTTTTGGGAACAACTGATATATACCTTCCAAATACTGGCGATGGTAAAAAGTGCATCAAAAGATCACATCTGATGAAAAAAATTGTACCGTTAATGGGCACCTTTGGACAGATTATAGCATCTGTTCCATGCTTTCTCACCCTTAGTTAATTGACATTTATACTGGCTACGCATAGTAATTGGGAATCATATAAAAAAAATAAACCAGATACTTGCCTAAGGAGAGGGAAGGCTCTGGGTCCTATAGAGCCTTTACTCTCCTCTCCTGGTCCCCTTGTTGCAGCGGCAGCTCCTCCGTTTGAATCAGCGAATTTGGAAGTCTTCGGAAGCCGAGTCCTCCCGAAAACAGGTGGCTCCATACTGCGCACACGAGTGTGTGAGAGAGGGCGCTCGAGCGTGCGCAGTGTGGGGTGGCCTGTCTTCGGGAGCACTTGGTCTCCCAAAGACTTCCAAACTCTCCCGCAGTGGGGGATTAGAATAGTATTTGACCAAATTGGTCGGATACTGCTATTAGAGAGCCAGCACTGGAACGGGGACCGAGAGAGAAGCGGGAAGGCTCTATAGGACTCAGACCTTCCCTCTCCACAAGTAAGTATCTGGCTTATTTTTTGGGGAACCGGTTACCATTCACTTTAAGATGCAGCAATATGTTGATTGCCATTGGATCAATGTGATTGGGTCATATCCAATTCACTTTTTCTCTGAAGTCTTCTCTTATGTGATATTTCACAACTTATCAATAAAATGCCTTTCAAGCCAGCAACACACAAGAAAATAAGAAAGCATCCATGCCAACATATTCAACAAGCACTTGTGGAATATGTTCAGAGGTCCTAGAGCTAGAACGGTGAGCTTGAGGGGAGTGAGGGAAGCCTCTGGATAATCTTCTACTGAGGTATCTAACTTTTTCTCTTAATTTCTACTTTATGTACATTTTAATGCCTTATATCAGATCCCTCAACAGACCGAAGCAGGTAGTTTCGGCGCACGGCTCTCAGCACCGAAACTAGGCTGTAATGTTATACTGCGCGGGGTGCTTAAGGGTTATTCTGGACAAGTACATTCCGGATAGGTTAGTGACATGAGGCTTGACTGAGGATACTGGGTGAGTGGGAGTTGCCTTCACAGGTGACTGTAGAGTAAAGGCTTTGAGTGCTGCATGGAGGGAAGATAGAGTATGAGCTTACAGATGGTACTGTGTGAGTAGTAGAGAGCAGGGGCTGACAGAGTGCTTGGTAGGTGGGAAAGAGTGAGACCAGAGAGAGTGTTGGTTGGCTAGGGATTAGGGGTGCTGAGTGGGTATAGAATTGAGAAAAGACTGGCTGGTTACATGGTATGTTAATTTTGGTTAGGACAAAGCCTAATGAGTAGAGATGTCCCGATGCGGTTCGCATCAGATCGCAAACTTTATGTCTTTTCGACCTGCCCCCTATACTACATCATTGGGATAAACTTTGATCCTCTACATCACAGTCAGCAAACACATGGCAGCCAATCAGGTTGCACTCCCTCCTGGAGCCCCCCCCCCCCCCCCTTATATTGGGCAGCTGTGTCTCCATGTTCTCACTCTGTGTGCTGCTGTATTAGTGAGAGAAGGTAGAGACATTGGAGAGATAGGGAAAATGATAGTTAGGAGGTCTGTTAGCTTGCTCCTTGCTGATATTTATTGCTGAAAAGCACCACCAAAACAGCTCTTTTGAGAGCTAATGTTCTTGTGATGTGTTTTTTTTGTGTGTGTGTGTGTGTGTGGCCCACCACTCACACTGCATATACAGCCCTGTCTGTCACAGCTGGTTCTTGCTAATTGCAATACTGTGCCAGGCCCAGCACATTCAGTGCCTAGTGTGACTGCTGCATATTGTATTATAATACCTTTCACTGCATCTGTGTGACCGCACGCTGTTTTATATAGCAGTCACTGCATACATTTCACTGCATCTGTGTGACCACACGCTGTTTTATATAGCAGTCACTGCATACACTTCACTGGATCTGTTTGACCGCACATTGTTTTATTCCAAAAAACACTTTTTATTAAAGATAAAGCATCAACATACAAACATTATCAAAATGTAGCAAAAATTACAGAACATAGAATCTTTTGTAGAAAAATAACATAGTATATCTATCTCTTCTTTACCAATTTACAGTTGGAAGGGGAGGAAGAGGAGACAAGGGAGGGGAGAGGGGAGGTGGGAAGGGAGGGGAAAGGGAAGCAGGTTTAAATCAGAAACAGAGCAAGAAAAATGCACATGACTTGTGTCAGGGTGTACATAGACCAGAAGTACAAATCTGAAGTAATACCATTCAATATATAGAATGACTCAATGTATATTAAAGTAGTCAAAGATATGTAAGGCACAAGGCTTTAACTCTATGTGGTATTGGGATATGGGGGGCAAGAGCGGATGAGCTCTTAGGCCAGGAAAGTGAGGAGGGCATCCGAGTCACAGAAATCAATCCATACCATCCATCTGAGAGTAGATACATTAAATTTGTCTTGAGCAGAGAGAAGAAGGTCATCCATTCTCTTTATATGCTTCATTTGGTTAATAAACTCTGTTAGGGAGGGGGCTAACTGTTTCCTCCAGTTTCTGGCAATAAGCAGCCGAGCGCAGATCAGAAGAAGCCAATGAGCCAGGAATAATGGAGAGTAGTCCAATTTCAGGGATACAGGGCATATGTTGGTGGTAGAGAATTTCATGGAGGTTGAATACCTTTTGCCAGAAAGGACGTAGAATGGGGCATTGCCACCATATGTGGAAGTGCCTTCCGCTGAACCGCCCCGCCAACACGCACTAGAGGTGTTGGCGTCAAATTTAGCCAGTCTAACCGGATCTCTGTACCATCTGGTGAATAGTTCGTAATTCCGTTCCTGAGCTACCACCGAAGGTGACATTTTATGTAATAGAATAAATGACTTGTCCCAATCTTCCAAATCTATCTCCCTGCCTATATCCAGAGGCGGGACAAGGTCCTCCAGCACCCAAGGCTGAGACACCAAAGTGCGCCCCTCCATCCCTACCACCCCAGCCGTCACACACTGATTGCTATTAGACTAAGAGGCGCCACAGGGCTCACAACCTCCCCAACACCTTAATATCTAGTTATCTGGCTTGCAGTCACTGCCATGTATCCCCTTTTCTTATTTCTTTCTGCTTCAAACACAATTAGGAATGACAGCTGAATGAATTCTGCGCCCCCTCATACACTGCGCCCTGAGGCTGGAGCCTCTCCAGCCTATGCCTCGGCCCGGCCCTGCCTATATCCCTCTGCCAGGATTCCTGTGATTTCTGGAAGCCTAAGTCCCCTTAGTCAGCTATCAGGATTTTATAAATTTGGGAGAGCATATGTTGAGGCTTGGAGGCCAGCGAGCAAAGTTCCTCAAGCGGGGAGAGACGTCTATGCACATTACCGGATGAGAGCATAGATTTATAGAACTGATGGAATTGAATGATGAGGAACCAGTCTGGGTAAGGGGCATCTTCCCTACCTCTCCAGCGCCATGAGGGAAGCAGACCCCATATAGTGCCTAATTTGTGGCCATCTGACTCTGCCTCTTCCTATGAAATCTTTCCTCTGAATTCCAGGACCAAAATAAACATTATCCAGTATATGTGTAAGGGGACTAGGGATGGCTGAAAGGTTGTATTTTTTAGACAAACTATCCCACTTACTAAGTACCTCTGCAGATCAAAACTGAAGGGTATTGAGAGGGGGTCTTTTAATTTTTGAGGTCCAAAAAAGAGCCAGCTGGTCTGATGGGTCTAGCTTGGATTCCAAAGTAACCCACTGTTTTTGATCTCTGCCATAAAACCAGTCAAGAACCAGTCAAAAGGGCAGCATCGTGATATTTAGAGAAGTTGGGTAATCCCAAACCTCCAACCTCCTTGGATCTGAACAATAGGTTGACATTGGTCCTGGACTTCCTACCCTGCCATAGGAAGGAGCTGATTCGCTGTTTGAGGCCTAAAAAGAAGGATCTGGGGGCCAGTACCGGGGCAGCCTGGAAAACATATAACAATCTTGGCAAGATATCCATTTTGATAACGTTAACTCTGCCCAACCAGGAGAGGTTACGTTTATTCCATGCCAATAAGTCCTTGTTAATTGTATCTACCGAGGGAGATTAAGTTCAAAGAGTTTTGTGAGGTCAGCGGGAAGGTATATCGCCAGATACTGTATTTCAGAGCCCTTGAAACCCATCTAAAAGAGAATGAGGATTGGAGGTGTTGGAGCTGGTGAGAGGGTAGTGATATGTTTAGAGCCTCAGTCTTAGACACATTCATTTTGAAGTTGCTTAGGGCTCCAAACTCCTCTGCCTGCAGTCACTGCATACATTTCACTGCATCAGTGTGTCCGCACGCTGTTTTATATACCAGTCACTGCATACCTTTCACTGCATCTGTGTGACCGCACGCTGTTTTAAATAGCAGTCAGTGTGTACCTTTGTATACCTTTCACTGCATCTGTGTGACTGCACATTACATTAGTCAAGTCAGGGCATACCTTTCACTTCATCCCCCCCAATATGGACAAAACAACAGACAGAGCCAGAGGCAGGCCACCCGGCAGGTCTGTTCGAGGGTGTGCTGTCGTGATTTTGTGTGGCCCTCGACCAAAGTACAGTGTTCAGAAGAAGGCACGTGCCATCAACCCCCAATATTGTCAGGACGTAGTGGACTATTTAACACAGAACACCTCATCTTCCTCAGCTTCCGCATGGAAGCATGACATATCTTCCTCCTCCTGCTCTGATTCTGACACCCCACTTAACACATCGGCAGCCATCACCAAAGTGCCATCATCCCAGGGCTCAGCGGTGTGGAAATCTTTTTGTGTGTCTGCCTCAGATGAGAGCAACGCCATCTGTACTCTCTGCCACCGAAAATTGAGCCATGGAAAGACCAAGACCCGCATTGGGACAACTACCTTACGAAGGCACATGATGAAAAAGCACAAACTACAATGGGATGACCACCTGAGGAAAAGCAGCACACAAAAGCAAAGCCACACACCACAGTGGAAGATACCAGGTCGCAATTATTTCTCAAAAAAGGCAATACCCAAACTGTACCGCGATTTTGAAAAGCAAGTGGTGTCATCTCTGGCACACAGCGTTGGGTCAAGGGTCCATCTGACCACGGATGCCTGGTCTGCAAAGCACAGTCAGGCCTGCCCGAAGACTAAGTAAGTCCCCACACACAGCATCTCTGCCTGCACGCCATGTGACTGCATGCCCCAAGACTAAGTCGGTCCCCACACAGCATCTCTGCCTGCAGGCCGCTTGACTGCCTTCTCCGCCACCACCAACAGGGTCCAGGACTCCAGGTGGATTCATGAATTTTAAGGCCACAGCTAGCAGCGGCCGCTATAATAATTTTTCTGGTGCGTGTACATGCCTGCCTAATTTTTCTGGCTGCACTGGGGCTGCAACAGCAAAACAAAAGGCATGTACATGTGTCAATTCCCCTTCGTGATTGTTACTTTGCCGTGGTGAAGGGGCTTGCGTATCACAATGAAGCAATGACCGGCTATATGAGTGTGTTGGGGGCACACCTGACCCAAGAAGATAATAAGGTCGTTGCTTCATTGTGGACAGACCAAATTTGATCAGCTGGACACTCAGTCACTGTTATTCTGTCATTGAGCTACCTCAGTCCGACTATATGGGCTTGAAAACCGCCATCGCCTGAACTCTCGTCATGGTGTGCACCAGTCCAGCACGGCCATCACTACACAAACAGCTGTTTGCGGTGCATTACACAGTGAGTTTGGTCTGTCAGTGTGAAGCAGTACACTAATTACACTCCCTGATCCCTGTATACACACGCAAGATGTTTTCAAGCACTTTAGGCCTCCAATTTAAGAATGCACTGTGATTTCTGCCCTTATGGATTATATCCCTGCTGTGCTTCAAATCCGTAATTTTCCCCAGGACTTTTGGCATGTATCCCACTCCGCCATGCCCCTCTCCAGGTGTTAGACCCCTTGAAACATCTTTTTAATCACTTTTGTGGCCAGAATTAATGTTTGTAGTTTTGAAAGTTTGTCTGCCCATTGAAGACTATTGCGGTTCGCATGATTCGCCGGTTCCTCCCCCCATGACCCAATAACAGTAATCGCCATTAGCCTATGAGAGGGATCGCTTTGTGAACCTCTAGATCGCAGCGCTGTACAAGTTATTCTGGCCGTTTGTTTTTTGTTTTTTTACAGCCTGCCAGCCACGATAAGGGGGGGCACCTTCCCGATGCCGATCAGCGTTAGGCGGTCGGGAAGGGGTTAATCTTGCTCATGGCATAGCCAAAGTCAGTTTCACCTGAACATTTGCTTTTTCTATTCACCACACATCCAAGTTATTTAACCACTTAAATACCAGCGGCCTCTGCCCCCTTTAAGACCAAAGACCGCTGGCACAATAACGTTGGAATCCCGACTAATCGCCGCATATACCCACTGAAACCGATGTCACCGCCGCACGCCGGGATCCTCAGGACATCCACTCTGCCATTTCTATGACGGCAGAGTCATGTGAGCCAGTCAGGAGCCGCTTTCATTGGCTCCTGACCGTGTCTATAAATGTAAGCTAATGGGAGTTGCTTACAATAATAGACACGGCCAGGAGCCAATGAAATCAGTTCCTGACCGGCTCACATAGAGACAAGCAGATCAAGTGAGCTGCAACAGGACATGGCGGGGATTCAGCGGCGAGATCGGGGGGTGCGAAGAAAACGGCGGATGCGCGCTGTGGCAGTGATTGAAATCTACGCCCTGCCAGCCAGGTAACCACCAAAACGGCGTAGATTTCAATCACCTCAGTCCTTAAGTAGTTAAGAAAAAAACTGACAACTTTAAAAAGAAAAAAAAGTTAACGAAGATCCTTTCAAATCCTGCAGTCAAAGCATTTGGTAGGAAGTTACCACAGGAAATGAACATGTATGGTTTCCTATTGCAACACAGTAAAATCAGACGATCAGAACATAAACCAACACGCAGGGAATCATTTTTACAATAAAGCTGCGCAGATCATAATATTCCTTATTGCTGCTGCATCATTGTTTATGAATTCAATACTAGTCTTGATATATTATATTTTTTATTAAAGGGTAAGTCTACATATGTAAAAAAATAAATAAATAACAGAACGTAATAGTATACGGCTGGACAAACCATTTTATAATTTGGACATAACGGCATTCGGCTTGCCACTCTGCAATCCACTGCAGTATAACACTGTGCAGCATTGCAATAATGCAAGTTAACAGTACCAGTAAAGCATACTTTCATTGACTGTATATTTTACTGTATACGACACATCATGTGTCATCCCAAAAAACATACACATAAGTTAATTGTCTCCCCCCTAAATTGGCCCTAGACTGTGATACATGCACTACATGATACATACATAGACGTATGACTATGGTAGGCAATAGGGACTAGATTGTGAGCCCCCCTGAAGGACAGTTAGTGACAATATACTCTGTACAGCCCTGCGTAATATGTTAGCGCTATATAAATACTTAAATAAAAAAAATGTGGATAACATGCGGCCCTGCTTCCCCCGCTTTATTGCTTGCCGTCACAGGAAACACCGGTCAACATTGTGAATGTAGCCTTAATGTTTAAGAATATACTTATAAGGGACCTATCTGTATCTGGTAAAAGTTGTGCAGAGAGCCGGGCTGAGACCTCCACTTTCAGGTCTTGGAGCTTGTTCCCCGCTGATGACATGCAGGCTGGAACACAGGCCACACTTCCTGACAGGCGAAGGGCGCGTTCTCAGTACACCCTCCGCAAAGGTAAACAGTAGTTAGCAGACTGCGGTCAGCTTACAGCGCAGTGTCAGCTGATTATACAGCTGACACTTAGGTAGGATACTGCTGACTGATTGGATGTGCGGAGTGTGGCCAGCCACTGATGGGATGAGAGTTGTATTTAAAAGTGCTGAGTGCTCCCAGTCATCGCCCATGATAGCATAGCTGTGGCTAGTTGCTGGGTGTGCAGTCTTAGCTGTATCGTTATCTGGAATTGACCTTTGGCTTGTTTGACCATTCTTGTCTGCTCGCCTGAACCGACCTTTGCTTGTTACTGAGATACTCTTGCCTGCTACCTGGACCGACCTTTGCTTGTTACCGGGATACTCTTGCCTGCTTCCTGAACAACCTTTGCTTGTTACCTGGACCAACCTTTGCTTGTTACTTGGATACTCTTGTCTGCTGCCTGGACCGACCTTTGCTTGTTACCTGGATACTCTTGTCTGCTGCCTAGACCGACCTTTGCTTCTTACCTGGACACTCTTGCTTGCTGCCTGGACTGACCTTGCCTGTCACCATTGTGGGCCTCATTCTCATCACCAAGGTATTACTACAGTTTGCCACTTGTAAACTTTTGAACTCTGTTGATACTTGCCTCAGTGGGGCTTTGGGGGGGGTTATTGTCCACTCTACTTCAGTCTGTATACCTTGCACATCAAGACCTGGGGGTAACCATAATCAGGAGATAAAGTGTCCTGTTCACGCGGGGGCTTGTCTATAGGTGAAGACTGTGGGCTGGGCTCAGAGTCGCAGCATTAGATTGGGGCATAGGGACTGATTGTGGATATAACCTGTCAAGCCTTACAATACTGTACTTTTCAACTTTAGGCTGCAATTGTCAAATGCCTCTAATACTAGTAAAAAAAAATACAAACTACATTTGAGACCACGGGAAAAACATCCTAGTGTACAGAGGAGAAGGGTCAGAGGAACTCAAATTTTGATTAACCTCAAGCTTATTGAATCACAGAATAAGTATTCAAGAATTCAGTAAAGCTTGCTTCTTACGATAACAACCTTTTATCTTTTGAGGTCATTAGCAGGTAAGTGGCTACCGCCTACACTCCTGTTCTCTCACTTGTTGCACCTTCCACCCAGCGGCATACCCAGGGAATTTGACACGTGGTGCTGATTATTTACAGGCACCTCCCTCCCCCTGAAACAACCATTTCTTTTAAATGAGAGGGTTGACTGGTAGGGGCGCCGAGTGTTTCGCTGCAAATTTTAAGGGATTTTTGGGGAAAAGGAGGATGGGGATGGAGTTAACCGTTATGAAACTCTGTACTCTATACAGTGCTGCAGAAGATATCAGTGCTATAGAAATACACAATAATACTGTGTACATAGTAATAATAATGTGGTACACTTGAGAAGGGAAAGTCACTTGGCACTCAACTGAATAGGTGGGGGGTAGAGCAAGCTCCTATGTATCTGCAGCAAATTCACCCCATATAATTGCACCTGTGTTCATGGAGTAACAGTCCCAGCAAAGAGAAGTGCAGCAAGCTATGATTAGTGCAGAGCACAAACTAAAGCACATTGGTACATTGAAGAAAACGCTGTGCACCTTTCTCTTGGTTAGCCTTTATTGGGATCTTCTGCCAACAGCCAGCATACATGACACAAGAAACAAAGATTGCCAAACCTGGGTCCACGGAGGTGCGGAGGTGAGTAGGGGAGAGGTGACCAGGGGTTGAATGGACGGCACTACAGCCGTTTCACGCCGTCTGGCGCTTGCTCACGTGCATACGTCCTGAACGGGGCAGCGCTGAACGGCTTCCTTCATAGGATCTCTAAGCCGCGCCCCCAGCGCTGCCCCATTGGTGTAGAGTATCTGGGAGTGGAGGTCGGGGGTGAGGGGGCGGAGACTCGCCGCTTAGCGGCGAGAAACAAGCGCCTGGCTTGTATTGTGATGCTGATTGAGCGTGTGATCAAATTTGTATAAACAGTGCATGCAATAACAACTTGTGCGTACATCCTTAGGTGTAACATTATGCTACATGTAACATATTAATGGTGCAACATACAAATGCAAATATTCGTGTTTCATATATTCCAAAAAAGTGCATAAGTGCATTAAACGTGTCTGCTAAAAGCTGACATTTTGGCATAGCTCAATAACATCCTAACGCCCTATGTTATAAAATCTATATTTATTTATTTATTAATAACATATTCTATAAAAGGGATCACCCCACGAGACCTAACCTGGAGGGGCTCCCATTAAAAAGATTGGGGGGTAAAGCTATGAGAAACGAGACCTAATGGGGCGTGTTCGCCTCCAGAATGCATATGCCCGTTCCCCTGTTTTATTTACATTAAATCCGCACCTGCGGAATCCGGGGAGGGCAGTTTCTTTAGGACGATCCACACTATGAACAGGGGCCCATCTACTGTGCCATATATAGTAGGAAGGAGGTGAATGGGGAGAAGCAGGGACAGGGAGCATCCGTATTCTACCATGCCAAGAAGGCCAGATAGACCCGGGACAACCGGAGTGACAGAAGCCAGGTAGCAGAGAAAGCCCAGAATCCTCCATTGGGGGTAACACCCACAGACCCCAAACCAGCTTCCAAAAATTGACCCCTTAAAAACCAGTACCTGTTGGCATCCAGGTCGGGCATCCGCTGCCCAAAAAAAGAACATATAAGGGGCATTGGGAAAGCGCAGGAGCTGCCGAACCAAAAATTGTTCAGACATCCCCGACTGGGTCTATCCTGCATAGTCTTAAACAAGGAATGGGAACTGAACCGGTCCTATATACAGAGAATGACTGGCACACCACGCAATGAAAGTTGCTTAAATATGATTGTATTGTCACTACAAGAGTGATTTGCATATAAAGAACAGACAAATTGCAAACAATGGGCTCTGAACAAACAGAGAGCGGCCCAAACTGTGATACAGTGCAATAGTAAACAAACACAATGGAGGCATACACAACAAAAAGGGTCAGTAAAACAATCTTATGCACAAATGTTCACTGCTGCCAGAGAAGTCCATATGTCAGTGCTGTACATCCGCCCAGCGGCAGATCAAAGAGAGAAGTGACTGGCAGCGTTGTGAGATGAAACACAGATTGTACAGTAAGCGTTGCAAATTACCCTGACAGCGCTGTTTCGCAAATGCTTTTTCAAAGGGTAGTGACAATACAATCATATTTAAGCAACTTTCATTGCGTGGTGTGCCAGTCATTCTCTGTATATATGACTTTGTAAGACCTATAGCCAGGTCTGGTTTATCGACTGAGCACCCTCTAGGAGCATTTTCACTTGCTATATTGAAGGTGTGCATACCAATACCTATTTAATGTAACTGAACCGGTCCGCCATTGGGATCCCGGCAATGCATACTGCATCTATTTGTCTCCACTCAGGGTCAATTCCATGGGAGCCAGTCCATATGGGACATTGAGACAGGGATGCATACAACCAGGCCCCAGCACAGAGAGAAGAGAGGAAAAGGCAGTGACAGTGAGCCAAAGGTAATGGGGTTTGGGGTTCACCTAGCAAAGTGGGAGAAGGGGAGGTGCAGGCACATAGGTCAGATTGACTTATTCTCAGTTTTCAAGGGTCCAGGAAACATGCCAACTCCAGCCTGTCATTCAGACCTAGTGGCCCCATGGCCTCTGCCCGTAATATAACTCGTGATTCCCGTCTGGTAAGTTCTCGGTCACGGTCACCACCCCTACGTGATGGGGCAACATGTAAAAGGCCTGCAAATCTCAAACACCTAGCCCTTCCTCCATGTGCCTCCCTCACATGTTCTATCAATCTTGGGCAACCCTTGCCGGACTTAATTGATTTAAAGTGCTCCCCCACCCTTTCCTTCAGGGGGCGAGTAGTTTTGCTCACATAATAGAAAAGGCAGGGACAAAAAATCACATAGGAAACGAACTTGGTTTGACACGTAATGAAGGCTCTCACCTCCCACTGTAGGCCTCCCAATCTGTAGCTGGTACCTTCCCACATGTTCCCACAGTAACTACAATTGCCACATCTATGGTTCCCTTTGGGACATCTAACCGACAACCAATTATGGATGGGGGGCGAGCGGAATTCGCTCCGAATTAGAGTGTCACCCAAAGTTGGGGCTCTCCTGAAGGCTACTCTGGGAGGGTTGGGGAAAACCCTCTGGAGGGTAGGGTCTCTCATTACTGTCCCCCAATTTTTCTTAATGATTTTAGTCAGATCCCTGGACATGGGGGTGTAATCGAAGGTGAAGGTGTCCCTCTCTCTGCTACTAGAGCCTCTAGCAAGGAGCAAGTTCCTATCTGCTCTTCTCGCCCTATCGTGGGCCATAGTGAGGGAGCGCTTGTCGTACTTTCTAGCCTCCAATCGTGCAGTCAGATCCTGTGCCTGTAGTTCAAAGGTATCAAGACTAGAGTTATTCCGTCTTAGACGTAGGTACTGGCCGTATGGCAGGGAGGTTTTTACATGCTTGGGGTGAAAACTGTTTCTGTGCAGCAAAGGATTTACGGCCGTGGCTTTCCTGAACCCCTCACACACCAGGTTCTCTCCATCCGGCCTTATTCTGAGATCTAGAAAACTGATAGACTCCTCGCCCACCTCTGAGGTGAGGCGCATATTGACTCGATTGTCATTGAGATAGCTCATGAAAGCTTCAAACCTCTCCGTGTTTCCCTGCCACACGACCAGCACGTCGTCCACATACCGGGCCCAAACCTTAATGTTGCATTTATATGGGTTCCCGGAGCTCGCCACATGATCCTCCTCCCATGCTCCTAGAAAGAGGCCCGCATAGGTACATGCCACAGAAGTCCCCATGGCTGTCCCGGAGGTCTGGTGGTACCACCTTCCATCGAACAGGAACGCATTGTGCGTTAAAACAAACTTCAAACATTCACAGATGAAGTTTTTGTACCCTTCGTCCTTGTTGGTCCTGTCCAGGAACCTTCGGACTGCTTTTAGTCCCTCCTCGTGGGGTATCCTGCTATACAGGCTCTCCACATCGATTGTGGCCAGTCTATAGCCCGATTTCCACGCGACGCTTTCGACCAAATTGATCGTATCGAGCGTATCGGCCAAGTAGGCCGGGACCCCCACGAGCAAGGGATGCAGCAAATGGTCCAGGAACCTGGACAGACGTTCTGTCAGGGAACCACACCCTGAGACGATGGGTCTTCCTGTAATAATAATACTCGACTGTGGTACGATTAGATTGTGAGCTCCTGTGAGGACAGTCAGAAAAGGGGGATGTATGAAAGAGGGGTATGCATAGGAGGAGGGGGAATAAAGAGGTAGAGGCACAAGACAGAGGGCCTAGTGGGAGAGGAGAAATGGCAGGAAGTCCTCTCACCAGGACTGCAGACATTATCAGTGCTTTTTGGCAAGGACATGCTGTTAAAAGAAGCCACTGAAATCTGAAAAGAGGAAAGGGTCATGGGGAAGACAACAGGGTGGGATGGGGAGCTGGGAAAAGAGATAAGATTACATGAAATCAAGCTAATCTAAATTGCTTGGAGCTTGTTTCTCTGCTTACCACTAGACATGGCCCGAACATCAGATTTTGTGTTCGAAAAACCACTAACGCGAACTTCCTTAAAAGTTTGAGTTAGCACGAACCGGGCAAATCGCCATAGACTTCAATGGGCAGGCAAATTTTAAAACATACAGGGACTATTTCTGGCCACAAAAGTGATGGAAAAGTTGTTTCAAGGGGTCTAACACTTGAAGGGGGGGCATGCCGGAAGTGGGATACATGCCAAAAGTCCTTCGTAAAATTACATATTTGACGCAGAGTAGGGTTATAATCTTAAGGGCAGAATTTTTTTTGATTCATTAAAAATTGAAAAGTTATTTATAAAATTCTACAAAGTTTTTTTTCCCCTGATATGATACTTTGATAACTGTGGTAATTCCAGAGCTAATACCTGCCGACGAGCGCTGACCTGTACGGTGCCATAAAGAAGAACTTGTGCTGTGTACAAACACCTGTATACCTGTGCCTTCTCAAGTTGTGAATGTAAAAGCAATCTCTAATCCAACAAAACTGAGAAGCATCTCACAGAAAATTTAGCTGCAGATAAATTGCAAGCTTGAAGGAGAGGTGTGGGGAGTAGACATTCCCCTGAAAAAATGTGATGGTGATCAGAAAGGATCTACCATTATGCCGGCCGGAGTTCCCGTTCAGTGCCAGGCTTTGTG